>NC_057796.1:428640000-428640947 GCF_018294505.1 Triticum aestivum | reverse complement strand
GAGTAGAGAGGGTTACGGCAAAAACTGGACGCACTTCGTGTACAAACTGGACAATCTCTTTCGAAGTATCAGGGTTTCTGACGAGAACTCATCTGTTACATGGGCATTTCATTTTTTTAAACTTATTACAACTCCAGACTCTTTTTGCATTCCGTACGCACCATTCAAAGCGACGTCATCAATTTTCAAAACTTTCTGACATTATTTGCTATTTTTTAGTCATTTACCGATTTGTTTAGAGAGCTAAATGACCGTGAAATTGAAAATCACTACAAAATGAACTCTAAAAATGTCGAAAATTGGCATGGTATCATCATTTCACCCACATAGCATGTGCAAAAGACAAAACATTAAATAAATAAAATAGAAAAGACAAAAACTATATAAAAAAATTACTCAAAAATAAATAGCAGAAAATAAATAATGCAGAAAAGAAAAAAACTATATAGTTTTTTTATATTCACAAAGAAACTAAATACAGCAAAAAAACTACTCAAAAATTAATAGAAGCAAATTATATAAAAAATTGTTGGGGCGCTGCATAGTGGGCCTGCAAGACCTAGGGTTTGCAAATCCAGGGCCAGCAGGCTCATAGGGCAGCGCGCCGAAGTTAGGCCCAGAAGCCTGCTATAGAGAGGAATTCGAGACAGCAACCACGCCGGGGCTTTTAAACTGGTGCGGGCGCCCCTCAGCTAGCGAGGTGGGACTAAACTTGCCCGCACCGCTCCTGCGCCAGCGCACCCTTTTAGTACCAGATCGTGGCTCCAACTGGTACTAAAGGGGGGGCCTTTAGTACCGGTTGGAGCCACGAACCGGTACTAAAGGGGCAGTTTCCAGCCCCTTGGCCTAGCGAAAATTGGCCTTTAGTACCGGTTGGTGGCTCCAACCGGTACTAAAGGCCCCTCCTATATATATGGCACTTACGAAAAATTCAATTTCATCGACCA
>NC_057796.1:428526144-428639272 GCF_018294505.1 Triticum aestivum | reverse complement strand
TATTACTATATATATAGCTACTTAATATATTTTAGTAAGAAAATTAATAGAACTAGTTTATTTTTAGTAAATTCTTAGTTGAATTAGTTGAATGAATAGAACTAGTTTATTTTTGGTAAGAAAATTTAGATATCTGAGATTTAATGATCTAATTAAAATATTACTATATAGAACTAGCTACTTTATTTTAGTAAGAAAATTAATAGAACAAGTTTATTTTTATTAAATGCTTAGTTGAATTAGTTGAATTAATAGAACTAGTTGAACTAATAGAAGTAGTTGAATTAGTTGAATTAATAGAAGTAGTAAGTGTTTAATGTTTCACCTATATGAACATAGGAAATGTCGTCTGACGACGAAAAAGATTTCATTAAGTGCGAATACTGTGAAGACCAGCACGGCCTGTGCGACAGAAATTTCCTTGTTGATGATAGGCGCTTCAGCGTCAAGCTGGATGAGACCTTTGAAGTGGATACAGTAAGTCACAAGGACAAGTCTTTTTTCGTAATTAAGCATGACTTATGCTTCATTTGCTTCAACTTATAATTTTTAATTTTCACTATTGTACTAGCGCATCCCCTGCCATGCAAGAATTTTTGTCTTGGATAAGATAGGTTTCAGTGCTATGGAAACTATGGAGGTAAAGAGAGTTTACCTGAAGACCGAGCATGGTTATACTTTCAACGTCAAATTATACAATGCAGACACATACACCTATTTTGAATGCAAAACTTGGCAAGCACTATGCAAGACTTATGCATTTGAGCCTGATATGGTTATCACCTTTGATATTCGTCCGGAAGATGATATTGAAGGTAATAGAGACATCTGGGTCGATGTGCAGACGCCTCCAGTTCTACCATTATGTGAGTTTCTCAACCATATTTATGTCTTTGATATTGTTTATTTAAAAATATAGTTGACAAGTAATTTCTATTGACAACTTATTTTGATTCAAGCAAACATGTTCGGCGCTTGGTAGACAGGACCATCCACTGTCCCGGGGCTGAACTAAACTGCGAGGAGATAAGTCATTATGTTTCATGGCTTGAGGATCTTGATGCTGTCAAGAGAAATCATTTTCCTGAATTTGAAAATCTTAGTACTCAAAACGTGCAACCAATAGTGATCGTATTGAACTACGGTCACATGTATTTAGGAAAGATGGTAAGATTTTTACTATTAGTCCTCAGTGCATCTTTTGCATACATTATTTTTCAGTCTTTTGCATACATTATTTTTCAAGCTAAACTTTCATTGCTAAGTATATTAATTACTATACGATGTTCTTCAACAGGGACTCCCGATGACAGTTGTGCCTCAGTGGATCGAGACTAAAGGTCGCATGTCAATTGTTAGCTTACGGCCAAGATATCCTAGAGTGCACATGAGTGCATTCAGGATTTCTGAAAGCGATGAATGCTTAATAGTGAAAGATTGGAGCAAAATTGTTAACGATCGCAGAGAAGTACTAGGGGGCAGCAATCAGAAGCGCAGCCCACGATTAGGAGACAGGTTCATCTGCATGCTCCAATATGATGAATCAGGAGAGCTATACATGTTCTATGCTATTTTACCTGAGAGAGAGCAGCAGGAGTGATTTAGCTAGTTATCATGCTCTTAGTACTTGTTGTCCTCTCATGCGTGTCCGTGTTCTTCGTCCTGAACTTAATCTCAAAGAGTGATTTGCTTTTGTGGTGTTATGAACGCTTATAATAACATGACCATGTTGAACTCGATGATATCTTTGCTAGCTAGTATATACTGTTGTTGGTGATGATATGATGCAAGAGTTTTTATATTAATATGATGATGATGATGATGATGATGATGAGTTATTATATCATTTATGAAAGAAACCGCATATTAGTTTCAACTGGATGGATCCTAGCTAAGTGATCAAGTATATGCCATATCCATATTACTTAGATCACTAAGTGATCTAAGTGATCAAGTAATATGGATATGGCATATACTTGATCACTTAGCTAGGATCCACATGCATCCAGTCGAAACTAATATGCGGTACTTTCACCTAATGATTTAACAACTCATTATAATGTAAAACAATCACTAAATTAAATTGAAAACACAAAACTAAAGGAAAAATAAAAATTAAAACCAAAACACACCCAAACATTTAGTATCGGTTGGTGTTACCAACCGGTACTAATGTCCTACACGCACCCGGGCCTGGCTCGTGCCACGTGGTGGCACGTTAGCGCCGGTTCGTGCCGAACCGGTACTAAAGGGGGGGGACCTTTACTCCCCACTCTTTAGTGCCGGTTGCAGAACCGGCACTAAAGCCCCTTACGAACCGGTGATAAAACTCCGTTTTCTACTAGTGCTTCTTAGGGACACAATGGACAGGACTTACCCACTGACTATCAGCAAGGGGATAAATTATACCTGCCTCAAGGAGCTTTAATATTTCCTTTCTTACCACTTCTTTCATCTTAGGATTTAACCGTCGTTGGTGATCAATAACTGGTTTGGCATCTTTCTCCAAATTTATCTTATGTTGACATAGAGTGGGACTAATGCCCTTAAGATCATCAAGAGTATATCCAATAGCAGCACGGTGCTTCTTCAGAGTTTTCAATAATTTTTCTTCCTCCTTCTCTGAAAGGTTAGCACTAATAATAACAGGATATATCTTCTTTTCATCGATATAAGCATATTTAAGAGTATCAGGCAATAGTTTAAGCTCAAACACGGGATCACCCTTGGGTGGAGGAGGATCCCCTAAGATATCAACAGGCAAGTTGTGTTTCAGAATAGGTCCCTGTTTAAAGAACACTTCATCTATTTCCCTTCTTTCATTCATAAACATATCATTTTCATGGTCTAGCAAATATTGTTCTAAAGGATCACTAGGAGGCACGGCAATAGAAGCAAGACCCATAATTTCATCCTTACTAGGTAATTCCTCTTCACGGTGTTGTCTACGAAATTTAGAAAAGTTAAACTCATGAGACATATCACCTAGACCAATGGTAACAACATCCTTTTCACAGTCTATGTTAGCATTAACAGTGTTTAAGAAGGGTCAACCAAATATAATGGGACAAAAACTATCTTGTGGAGAACCAAGAACAAGAAAATCAGCAGGATATTTGGTTTTCCCACACAAGACTTCAACATCTCTAACAATTCCAATTGGTGATATAGTATCTCTATTGGCAAGCTTAATGGTAACATCAATTTCCTCTAACTCAGCGGGTGCAATATCATGCATAATTTCTTTGTATAAATCAATAGGTATTGCACTAGCACTAGCACCCATATCACACAAGCCATGATAACAATGATATCCTATTTTAACAGAAATAACAGGCATGCCTACCACAGGTCTATGTTTATCTTTAGCACAAGGTTTAGCAATTCTAGCAGTCTCATCACAGAAATAAATAACATGCCCATCAATATTATCAGCCAAGAGATCTTTAACAATAGCAATATTAGGTTCAACTTTAACTTGCTCAGGAGGTGTATAAGTTCTAATATTGCTCTTACGAACCACAGTTAAAGCTTTAGCATGATCCTTTATTCTAACAGGGAAAGGTGGTTTCTCAACATAAGCAGTAGGAACAATAGGATCATTATAAGTGATAGTCTTTTCTTCTACTTTAATAGGTGCAACTACTTTTACTTCTATGGGAGGATGATATTTAAACCACTTCTACTTAGGGAGATCAACGTGAGCAGCAAAAGATTCACAAAAAGAAGCTACTATCTCAGAGTCAACTCCATATTTAGTGCTAAATTTACGGAAAACATCGGTATCCATAAGAGATTTAACACAATCAAACTTAGGTGTTATTCCTTACTACATACCTTCGTCGAGGTCCCAATCTTCAGAGTTGCGTTTAATTCTTTCCAATAAATCCCATTTGAATTCAATAGTCTTCATCATAAAAGAACCAGTACAAGAAGTATCAAGCATGGTGCGATTGTTGTCAGAAAGCCGAGCATAAATTTTTTGAATAATCATTTCTCTTGAGAGCTCATGATTGGGGCTTGAATATAACATTGACTTAAGCCTCCCCCAAGCTTGAGCGATGATTTCTCCTTCGCGAGGCCAAAAGTTATATATATATATATAATTATGATCACGATGAACAGGATGCATAGGATAAAACTTCTGATGAAATTCCAATTTCAATCGTTTGTAGTTCCATTATCCCATATCATCACATAGCTTATACCATGTCAATGCATCTCCCTTCAAAGATAAAGGGAAGACCTTCTTCTTGATAACATCATCGGGCATACCTGCAAGCTTAAATAATCCACAAACTTCATCAACATATATTAGGTGCTCATCAGGATGTAATGTTCCGTCTCCTGCAAAAGGATTAGATAGCAGTTTTTCTATCATACCCGAAGGAATTTCAAAGTAGACATTTTCATTTTCAGTAGGTTCAGTAGGTTGAGGAGCAACTCTTTGCTCTACTGGTCGGGCTGAAGATACCCCGAACAAGCCCCTCGGAGAATTACTTTCCATAGTAACAAGTGACAGTAAATTTCAGCACACTATATAAATTTTTCCTTACCAAATTCCACCTACCAAAGGCGCTTCACTCCCCGGCAACGGTGCCAGGAAAGAGTCTTGATGATCCACAAGTATACGGGATCTATCGTAGTCCTTTCGATAAGTAAGAGTGTCGAACCCAACGAGGAGCAGAAGGAAATGATAAGCGGTTTTCAGCAAGGTATTCTCTGCAAGCACTAAAATTATAGGTAACGGATAGTTTTGCGATAAGATAATTTGTAACGAGCAACAAGTAACAAAAGTAAATAAAGTGCAGCAAGGTGGCCCAATCCTTTTTGTAGCAAAGGACAAGCCTGGACAAACTCTTATATAAAGAAAAGTGCTCCCGAGGACACATGGGAATTATCGTCAAGCTAGTTTTCATCACGTTCATATGATTCGCGTTCGGTACTTTGATAATTTGATATGTGGGTGGACCGGTGCTTGGGTGCTGTCCTTACTTGGACAAGCATCCCACTTATGATTAACTCCTATTGCAAGCATCCGCAACTACAAAATAAGTATTAAGGTAAACGTAACCATAGCATGAAACACATGGATCTAAATCAGCCCCTTACGAAGCAACGCATAAACTAGGGTTTAAGCTTCTGTCGCTCTAGCAACCCACATCTACTTATTACTTCCCAATGCCTTCCTCTAGGCCCAAATAATGGTGACGTGTCATGTAGTCGACGTTCACATGACACCACTAGAGGAGAGACAACATACATCTCATCAAAATATCGAACGAATACCAAATTCACATGACTACTAATAGCAAGACTTCTCCCATGTCCTCAGGAACAAACGTAACTACTCACAAAGCATATTCATGTTCATAATCAGAGGAGTATTAATATGCATATAGGATCTGAACATATGATCTTCCACCAAATAAACCAACTAGCATCAACTACAAGGAGTAATCAACACTACTAGCAACCTACTGGTACCAATCCCAGACTTAGAGACAAGGATTGGATATAAGAGATGAACTAGGGTTTGAGAGGAGATGGTGCTGGTGAAGATGTTGATGGAGATTGGTCCCCTCCCGATGAGAGGAGCATTGGTGATGACGATGGCGATGATTTCCCCCTCCCGGAAGGAAGTGTCCCCCGCAGAACAGCTCTGCCGGAGCCCTAGATTGGTTCCGCCAAGGTTCCGCCTCGTGGCGGCGGAGTCTCGTCCCGAAAGCTTGCTTATGAATTTTCTTCAGACGAAAGACTTCATATAGCAGAAGATGGGCATCGGAGGGCCACCAGGGGGAGCACGAGGCAGGGGGGCGCGCCCAAGGGGGTAGGGCGCACCCCCCACCCTCGTGTCTAGGGTGTGGGTCCCCTCTGGTATTTCTTCCGCTCAATATTTTTTATTATTTCCAAAAATAACTTCCGTGGAGTTTCAGGACTTTTGGAGTTGTGCAAAATAGGTCTCTAATATTTGCTCCTTTTCCAGCCCAGAATTCCAGCTGCCGGCATTCTCCCTCCTTATGTGAACCTTGTAAAATAAGAGAGAATAGGCATAAGTATTGTGAAATAATGTGTAATAACAGCCCATAATGCAATAAATATCGATATAAAAGCATGATGCAAAATGGACGTATCATAGGGCCGGGTGGAGACTACCAGCCGGACCGGGAGGTAAGCGACGTGGACGACCCCGACTTGTGGGGGGCCGCCTTGGAGGATGACGCTATAGGCGGTGGTGACGGAGCAGGCGGCTCCGAAGAAGGGGGTGGCATCGAGACTTGGCCCGATGATGACGATGAGGAAGACGAGCCGCGCCCTGCACGAGGCACCGGCAAGGCGGGCACGGGCCCCTCCGCTGAGCCGACTGCTCGAGGCGGCACGCGTAAGCGAAAACAAGGCGTCGTCTTGTTTGGTAGCGCATCGAAGAAGGCCAAGAACCCAACCGCTGCGAGCAGGCGGAAGGAGGCCACAGCGAAGGCGGCTAAGTTTCAGAAGCTCCCGAAGGCGCCTCCCATGGTGTCGGCGTAAGTATCTTTTCTTCTGCTTTTCCTTTCTTGCTGATTCTGACTGAGCTTCCTTGCTTTATTTTCCTTGACTTAGGGCCCCGCTCTCCCTTGAGAAGTCGACCGCCGCCTCTATCATTGGGTCGGTGGAGACCTCCACCACCACCCGGCGAATCGATCCGGCGCCGACCTCCGGGAGGCACAGGAGCGAAACGCGCAGGAGGCGCGCGAGGAGCAGGAAGCCCCCCGCCTGGAGAAGGCGGAGGCAGACAAGGCGGAGGCCGCCACGCTGAAGAAGCTAGCGGAGGCTGAGGCTGATGGCACAGCGAAGAAGCGGCTTGAACAGTACATGACCTTACTCTTCTAGCTCATAGAATGAGAGTAGATATTAGGACCAAGTTGTCTGCTTGCATTAACTCTCTGACTTAAGTGCAGGTAGGTAGGTAGGTTCTGCTTATTCCTCTTAGCTTTTGTAATTTTTCACACCTTGTACAGTTGATTTTTTATCTTAATAATATAGGGTTGTGGAGCTTTGCTCCACAGTAAATATTCAAAAAAAGAAGCGGCTTGAAGAAGCCGTGCGGCGCCAGGAGCCGCTATTCGTCATTCCCTTGAACTCCGCGCCGCCTCCACCAGAGTTCACGGCGCCGACTGGGGGAGCCGGCGACGAGCACCCGATCATGGAGAGGGGAAGCGGCGACGTCGCCATGCCAGACGTGATCGTGCCTCCGCCACCGCCATCTGGAGGGGCGCGAGACAAGCAGCCGACAGCCCCGCCGGTGCCACCAGCCGGAAACGAGGTGGTGACGGGCCTGACTCCTGAGGCCCTCACGCCAACGCGCCGTCGCCTTGCGAAGGCGGCCTCAGCGCCACGACCGCTGGAAGCCGGCGCCGCGAGCTCATCAGCCCCAGATGCCGAAGCGACCAGCACCGTGCCCGCTGACTGAGTGCAGGGAGGCGGGACGGGAGCCTTGAACAAGGCGATCCTAGACGTCCAGGCCAAGCTCCGAGCCGAGGCCGACGCTCTTAAGCAGTGCAACAAGGCGTTCTTCGATTTGCGAGCGGCCATTCGGGTATGTTTCTTACTTCTCCGTATCTAATTCTTGTACTTCTCTGTGGGGGGGCGCCAGCGCACCCACTGGGTGTAGCCCCCGAGTTTTGGGCCGGCTGCTGAGCAGGCGGCTCGGAAAATTTAACTTGCAGGCTCCGAGTGCTAACTTCGTCTGATATCCCCGTTGTAGGATTATCACAACCTTCGCGCGGCCTCCTTCAACTCCAATGTCCGGGAGCTGGACCAACGGACTGCCGACTTGTCGGAAAGCGGGAGTAAGTCTTCGTTTTCTTTCTCTGCGGGGGCGCGCTGGCGCACCCGCGGGCTGTAGTCCCTGAGATTCGGGCCGACTGCTGAGCAGTCGGGCCGGATCTCTCCGGCAACTGCATTTCTTCTTCGCTGACCGTTGATAACTTCTTTCTCTGCGGGGGCGCGACAGCGCACCCGCGGGCTGTAGTCCCCGAGATTCGGGCCGACTGCTGAGCAGTCGGGCCGGATCTCCCAGGCAACTGTACTTCTTCCTTGATGATTGCTAACGTCTTTTTCTTCTTCTACTTTTGCAGAGGCCAACGCCGTCCTGCAGCAGCAGCTGGGCAAAGCCAACACCGAGTTGCGCGCCAAAGAGGCATAGTGCAGCAAGCTGGTCGAGGAGCGTGACCGGCTGGCCACGCAACTGGTGGAGCAAGCGAAGCTTCTCCAGAAGGCTCAGAAGGAGGCAGAGGTGAAAGAGTCCAATCTCCTCGCCGAGTTCAAGACCGAACGCTCCGCCTGGGCCGACAAAGAGACTCTGCTGACTGCTGGCTTCAGTAGTATTGAAGATATGCTTGATGGTAAGCTTCTTTTTTCTTTCTTTGAGCTGCCAGCTGCTGTCCAGGTCGGCTTCTATCTTCTGACTTCTGCCTTACTTGCTTTCTGCTCGTGCAGACTTCTGCCCTGGCCACTCTGGCGCCGCCAACCAAGCTATTGAGGCTTATCGCGAGGAACGGAGGGCGGAAGGTGTGCAGATCGCTGCCGATGCCCCCCGGACCCTTAGCGAGCATCTTCTCAGCATCCAGGTCTGCCTTCGGCCAGCTCACCGGATGTTGCGCCGTCTTCAGCGTGTCGGAGCCCAGGCGATCTCCGCCCTTTGGCCAGACATGCCAGCTCTGCGCACTCCCAGTCGGACTGCCGACTGGCTGGAGGTAGCGGCCAGCCGCCTTGAGGCTTGGAAGGGTTCCTCGGCCCGGGCTGGAGCATGCCGGGCCCTGGAGTTCGTCAATGCGTGGTACCCTGGGCTAAATTTAGCCCAGTTGACCATGTTTCGGCAGGAAGCCCAGGAGGAGTTGGTGGCGGTGGAGCGTGATCTTGTCAAGCGGGCGGCGGCGATCGCCGAGTACACCAACACCAGCATCTTCATCCCAGAGCTGACTGAAAATGGTGCCAAGGTGCCACTGGATTGGCTTGGGCTGAACTCGGAGGACGACGAGGACTCGGCCGAGGTGATCGACTCCAGCGACGAGGGAGAAGGCGAGGAGGACGAGGAAAGCGGAGAAGATGCGCCAGAGATCGGAGCGGAAGGCCAGCCTCAGCTTGACCATGCCTCGAGCAACGAGTCGCACTCGAGCGCGCCGACTGCTGCTGGAGGCGACCAAGCGGAGACTGACCAGCCGTCCACTCCACCAACCGGTAGCACCGACTCCGCCACTCAGCCGGACCCCTCTGCTGCTCCCTAGGCCGTCGACTTTATTTTTCATGCTTTATCAGTCTCGACAAACTTTGTTAAATTTGCACAATTCCACCCGCGGGGTGTATTTCAAAGTCTGTTGAATGCTGGACAAGGGCCTTTTGACATGTAAATATTTTTGCCGAGTTCTGTCTTTTCTTGCTTTCTGCTCTTTGGCTTTTTTCCTTTGCCGCCCTCCCTTGGTTGCCGTCTTGCCAGCCGAACAGCCGCTCTGCGGACTGCGCCTGGGTCAAGTACTTAGCTACTTTCGGGAGGGTAAGTACTTAGCCGACTAGAGCGTTTAGCAAGTTGAGTAGAAGCCGGCCGGCCGGCTGCTTAGCAGCCGGTCGCTGAGGCGGGAAACTGGCTTGAACTATGTACGTGCTTTGGGTCCTTAGCCATTTTTCATGTGGGCACCCTTTTCTGCCTTTAACCCCCGCCTGCCGGACAGTCACTCTGCGAGCTGCGGCCTTGGCAAGAGAAGGTTTAAGTGCCAACACACTACTTGTCCGGCTGCAGGAAGCACTACGTAGTACAAGGCGGCGAGCCCCCGGGCCGACTAGTCGAACCCGGTGCCAGGCGAAAAAATGAAGTAACACATTCATAGGCATAATACTTATCATATGGATAAAAGAGGGTAGTCCCCGAGCTCTTCTCGGGGGACTCGGAGTCTTCGTACTTAATACAAAAGGTAGCGTGGTACATACTGCATCAACTGTAAAATCTTCGAAGGAGATTTGCATTCCATGGCCGCTCTGTCTCCTTGCCGGAGTCGTCTCTTTTGCGTGCTCTGGGCTTCTGAGCATCGATCAGGTAGTAGGAGTCGTTGCCCAGAACTTTGCTGATGATGAAGGGGCCTTCCCAACGTGCCGAGAGCTTGTGCTGGCCGGCTGTTCGCTGGATCAGCCGGAGCACAAGGTCTCCCTCTGGGAAGGATCTTGGCTTGACCTTCCGGTTGTAGTACCGGCGTAGACTCTGCTAGTAGATGGTGGACCGGCTCAGTGCCAACAGCCGGCCCTCTTCCAGCAGATCGACACCGTCTTCTCGTGCTTCTTTGGCCTCCTCTTCGGTGTACATGGTGACTCGAGGGGAGTCAAATTCTATGTCCGTCGAGATGACGGCTTCGGCACCGTACACGAGGAAGAAAGGCGTGAAGTCGGTTGACTTGTTAGGAGTTGTGCGCAGGCTCCAGAGGACGGCTAGCAGCTCATCGAGCCAACAGCCAGCCGAACGCTCTAGAGGCTCAACCAGTTGGGGCTTGATGCCGGACAAAATGAGGCCGTTTGCTTGCTCCACTTGGCCGTTTGACTGCTGATGGGCAACGGACGCTAAGTCCAGTCGGATGCCCTGCGTCGCGCAAAAACGCGCCAAGGCGCCTTTGGCAAAGTTTGGGCCGTTGTCGGTGATGATGTTGTGCGGTATGCCATACCGAATGGTGATGTCGGCGATGAAAGTCACAGGAGTCGGACCATTCAACTTCTTGATTGGCTTTGCTTCTATCCACTTGGTGAATTTGTCCACGGCAACAAGCAAATGAGTCATGCTGCCGCGTGCTGTCTTGAATGGTCCCACCATGTCCAGCCCCCAGACGGCAAAGGGCCAGGCAATGGGGATAGTCTTGAGTGCAGAAGCCGGCAGATGTGGCTTGGAGCGGACCTTCTGGCACCCTTTACACTTCTGGACCAAGTCTTTGGCATCTTCTAGAGCACTCGACCAGAAAAAACCATGGCGGAAAGTTTTGGCAACAAGAGATCTTGAAGCCGCGTGGTGACCACACTTGCCTTGGTGGATATCTTTGAGGATTGCTTGGCCTGTCTCCGGCTCTACGCAGCGCTGGTACACACCAGTGACACTGCGCCTTACAAGCTCTCTGTTGACAATGGTGTATGCTGCTGCCCGACGTTGCACTTGTCGGGCCGAGATCTCATTATTCGGCAGCTCTTTGTTCACCAGAAAGTTGAGGATGGGCTGAGCCCATGAAGGTGCTGCTATTTCTTCGACTGTCAGAACTGCAATTTGCACGAGGGTGGTTGGGGCGGGAGGCGGTGGGTTGGAATCGGCTGCCTCTTGCTGAGTCGGTGAAGTCCCCGGGCTGACTGCTGCAGTGTCGGAGTAAATGGCCACGGGTAGCCTAACCGACTGCCCCTGGTTCTTCTGAAAAAATTATCAGGCCTTTGGGCCTCCAAGCACTCCAAGCGTTGGGCCGCCTTCCTTGGCCGGCTACCTCTGAAGCCGACTCCCGGAAGGCGACCCAGCCTCAGCAACCTCTCCCCAGGACAACTACGGGGTGGCCGACTCCAGGAAGCCGGCCAAGAAGAGCGCCGACTCCAAGAAGCCGGCCGAGACCGCAACCACCAAAGCTACACCCACATAATGGCGACAAGACGGGGTGTGGCCATAGTGCAGCCCACTACCCCCGAAGCCCGAGGCAGGCATGGCCACAGGAGGCCGTACGGGACGGCCGTCTCCCATTCGGCTTGGCACTGTAGCCATGCCAGCCTCAACGTCATCCACGACAGACTCCCGTACGGCCCACGGGCGGCGGGTCCCCTCAGCCAGAGTGAAGCGCGGAGGCGGCCCGGCCTCCCCCCGGTCGGCCAAGGGTGTAGTCGGCCCCCAGAAGCCGGCTACTCCCTTCCTCGAAGCAGGAGCCACATTAAGGAGACAAGGCGAGGTAAGGCTACAGTGAGAGCCCTCGAGGCGGCGCACTGTAGCCACGCTTACCTCGACAAAGCCCTCGTCATCAGAGGCGAGGCTACAGTAAGCAGCCGCCGACAAGACCCTAGGCGATGGGGCCGGCCTGTCGACCAAGAGGCCGGCAGCCGGCGGGACCCACCAGTCGGCGGGCCCCAACAGCCGGCGGAGAAGCCGGCGAGTGTAGACACTGACGGCTGGGACCATAGCCCAGCCGGATTACAATTGTACCCCCGGGGGTAGGCCTATATAAACCCCCCGGAGCACCCATGCAAAGGGTTAGCTTCTGAACACAGCACACACACCATAGAGATAGAGAGAAGCAAGAGCTAGCCTTGTTCTTCTTCTCCCTTGAACCCAACAGCTCTAGGAGCGATTGTAGCTACCTTTTCTTGATCTAGTGATCATGCGGAGACCCCGCAGAGCAGGACTAGGGGTGTTATCTCCTCGGAGAGCCCCGAACCTGGGTAAGATCCGCCGGCGTGCATGTCTTCGCCTCATCCCGTTTCCAGGCACCGGCGATGTCCTATTGGCACCCACAATGATAAGCCATCCGTTGGCATATGTCGCACCAACCACCCGACATTTGGCGCCCACCGTGGGGCCAGGTGCACCGTCGTCCGGAGACCTGTTCTGGACGGGAACCCTCTTCCTCCCCCGCGAGCGCAGCCAGCCTGCTGCGCCCGATGGCGTTTGCCTCGACGCGCTGCAAGGCATCGACGACGCCTGCGCAGCGAGCTGCCTCGCCGATCTGCTCGGCGAGACTCGCATCTCCGACAAGCCTGCGTCCGATGCAGGCACGGACTACCCCGAGAGCTGCCTCGTCAGCCTCCTCGACCAGCTTCACGTCTGCAGCGAGCCTGCTGCAGACATGGAGTCGGTCGGCTCCACCGATCCGATGCTCGTCGACTCCGACACGGCGTCGCTTGACGCCTATCCCTCCGACGTGGTGATCTTCGACGATCCCCTCCCTCGAGCTGACAGCGGCAGCAGCGCCGTCACCGAAGTGCTGGTCATTAGCCACGTCGCCAACTCGGGCGAGAACGCCCACGACGCCCTGCAAGCGGCGATGCACGACCTCTCCGTCCCCATCCCGGCCGACGCCGACGCCGAGACCCTGGAGGCACGCCGCCTCGCCCTCATCGCGGAAGGCCAGAAGATAGCCTCCATGAGACGCCTCACCGAGGCCCACCAGCGCGAAGTCGACCGCGCCGCCTTCGGTACACCGCCGCCTAGCGGCCCGAGCCGAGCCGGCTTCGTCCAGAAGCGCGGCGCGGCCGTCGCCAGCATGCTGGGGGCAGATCGCCCCGTCTACGCCACCCCGCTCGAGAATCTGCGAGCCGCTCAGGCGGCCGCAGAAGAGCTCAATGGGCTGGGAGCAGATGAGCTCCCCTACATGACGAGACGGGTCCAGTAGCTGCTCGACGCGGCCGCAGAACGGCACGAAGCCGGCGCCCGAGCTGATAGTCAACCCCCGCGCCGGGAGCACGCCGCAACGTCCCGCTCGCCGACTGCGAGTGGCGCACGCCAGAAGAAAGACAAGGAGCCGGCTGCCAGCCGCAGCCGGACTCACATCACCATCGAGCGCGACGCGGAGGGCCGCCCTCGAGCGGTGGAACACCAAGGAAATCTGCCTCCTCCCCCGCCTCGAAGAGAAAGACGTCTCACTCCGCCGCCTATCACGCACCCGACTCTTGGCGACCGACTCGGCCGCTGAGAAGGAGTCGGCGAGAACGACGCCCGCCACCGGATCGACCGCCTTGCTCGATCCTTGGCGTTAGAAGAAGAAGACGATGTCGGCCTGCCATGCTTTGGCCCCCGCATCCGCGACGAGCCCTTCCCCAAAGGGTTCTCGCTCCCCAGAGACACGCCCAAGTACAACGGCTCAGTGAAGCCGGAAGATTGGCTCATCGACTACTCCACGGCCGTCAGCATAGCCAACGGCAATCGGCGCGTCGCCGTGAAGTATGTCCCCCTCATGCTGCAAGGCACGGCACGCACATGGCTCAACAGCCTCAAGCCCTACAGCATCAACAGTTGGCTGGACTTCACAGAAGTCTTCGTCCGCAAATTCATGAGCACCTACAAGCGGCCTCCCAAGCCTCGCCAGCTCTCCCTCTGCGTCCAAGGGCCCAACGAGTCGACCCGCGACTACCTCACGCGGTGGGCCGAGCTCCGCAACTCCTGCGAGGGGGTGCATGAGGTCCAGGCCGTCGAGTACTTCACCGCTGGGTGCCGAGAGGGCACCCTCCTCAAGCACCGACTCCTCTGCGACGAGCCGGCCACCCTCGACGAACTGCTGGTCACCGCAGACAAGTACGCCACAGCCGACTCCTCGATGAAGACCGAGCTGCGAGTAGACGCCTCTGGGAAGGTGATTGCCCCGGCTCCTAAGACGCCGGCTGGCGACCCTAATCGGCGCCCCTACCAGAACGACCACAAGCGCAAGGCCCCCATGCCGACTTCCACCAGTCGGCAGGTGGCCACCGTTGAAGATGAACAGCCCGAAGAACGGCCCGCTCCCAAGAAGAAGGGCGGCAGGCCGGCTTGGCAACTGGCTTTCTCCTACGAGCAAGCTCTTGACGCCCCCTGCAAGTTCCACAGCGGCGCGAAGCCGTCCAACCACACAACCCGGAAATGCCATTGGCTCACCCGCATCACCAAGGGCGAGGGCATGTTGCCGCCTCCGCCTCCCGGTCCACCGCCTCCAGCCCCCCAGCAGCCGGCGGCTCGGCCGGCAGTCGGCGCCATCCAAGACGAATTCCCCGAAGAACACGCCGCTTATGTCGTCTTCACCAGTCAAGCCGACGACAAGCGCAGTCGACGCCGACAGCATCAAGAAGTTAATGTAGTCGCCTCTAGCACCCCTGAGTTCATGCACTGGTGAGAGAAGCCAATCAGCTGGAGCCAGGCCGACCACCCAGAGGTGATGCCCTCTCCTGGCTCCTATGCAATGGTCTTGGATGTCACCCTTGCGACGGAGAGGCGAGCTGCCAGATTTTCCCGCGTCCTGATAGACGGCGGAAGCAGTATCAACATACTGTACCGCGATACCATGGAGAAGTTGAACATCAAAGCGAAGCAGCTCATGCCGAGCCGCACTGTCTTCCATGGTATCGTCCCCGGCTTGTCTTGCTCCCCAATCGGCAAGATTAAAATGGATGTTCTCTTCGGAGACAAAGATCATTTTTGCCAGAAGCGATCTGGTTCAAGGTGGTGGATTTGGAGAGCCCCTATCACGCACTGCTTGGCCGACCTGCTCTGGCCAAGTTCATGGTTGTGCCCCACTACGCCTATCTGAAGATGAAGATGCCGAGCTCGAAGGGGATCATCACGGTAGCCGGCGACTACAAGAAGTCCATCGAGTGCGCCATGGCCAGTAGCCGGCTGGCCGTGTCCCTCGTGGTGGCAGAAAAGAAGAAGATGTTGGAACGGGTTGTGGCCATGGCCGGCAAGCAGCCGGCCTTGTCCCCCAACCCCAAGGATTGTGATGTGCAGGGCTCCTTCCAGCCTGCCAAAGAGACGAAGAAGATACCTCTGGACCTGGAGAACCCGGAGAGGTTCGCTGTCATTGGGGCGAACTTGGACAGTAAATAGGAAGGCGAGCTCGTCGACTTCCTCCGTGAGAATCGAGACATTTTCGCATGGTCCCCAAAGGACATGCCGGGTGTCCCGAAGGATTTCGCCGAGCACAAGCTACATGTCCGAGCTGATGCGAAGCCCGTCAAGCAACCCCTCCGCCGACTATCAGAAGAGAAGCGAAGAATCGTGGGAGAAGAGATAGCCCGGCTCCTTGCCGCTGGCTTTATCATGGAAGTGTTCTTTCCAGAATGGCTTGCCAACCCAGTTCTGGTTCTGAAGAAGAATAACAAGTGGCGTATGTGTATAGACTACACCAGCCTGAACAAGGCCTGCCCAAAGGATCCGTTTGCCCTGCCACGGATTGACCAAGTGATAGACTCCACAGCCGGATGCGAGCTGTTAAGTTTTTTGGATGCGTACTCAGGGTACCATCAGATCAAGTTGGACCCAGCTGACCTCCTGAAGACTGCCTTCATCACACCCTTTGGAGCTTTCTGCTACCTGACTATGACATTCGGCTTGAGGAATGCCGGTGCCACTTTTCAGCGTTGCATGTAGAAATGCCTCTTGAAACAACTCGGCAGAAATGCCCACATCTATGTAGACGACATTGTGGTGAAGACAGAGAAGTGCGGTACCTTGCTGGAAGACCTGAAAGAAACATTTGCCAACTTGCGCCAATTCCAAATCAAGCTCAACCCCGAGAAGTGCGTGTTCGGAGTGCCAGCCGGCCAGCTGCTAGGCTTCCTGGTCTCCGAACACGGCATCGAATGCAACCCTGTCAAGATCAAGGCCATCGAGAGGATGGAGATTCCCACCAAACTGCGAGATGTGCAGAAGTTCACTGGCTACTTAGCCTCCCTGAATCGTTTTATCAGCCGACTAGGAGAGAAGGCTCTCCCCCTGTACCGACTCATGAAGAAGTCCACTCACTTTGAGTGGAATGACCAAGCCGACCAAGCCTTCCATGAGTTGAAGAAAATGTTGACCACTCCGCCTATCCTGGCAGCGCCGACTGAAAAGGAGCCCATGCTCCTCTACATCGCCGCGACTAGCCGAGTCGTCAGCACTGTTGTTGTGGTCCAGCGCCCGGAGGAAGGCCGAGCCCAGCTAGTCCAGAGGCCGGTGTACTATCTCAGCGAAGTGCTATCCAGCTCAAAGCAAAACTACCCGCACTACCAGAAGATGCGCTATGGGGTGTACTTCGCTGCCAAGAAACTGAAGCCCTACTTCCAAGAGCACCCCATCACGGTCGTGTGCACCGCCCCGCTCGCCGAGATCATAGGCAGCCGGGATGCATCCGGCCGGGTGGCTAAATGGGCCATTGCACTGGCACCCTACACGATCTTCTACCAACCCCGCACCGCCATCAAGTCCCAAGCGTTAGCCGACTTCCTCGTCGACTGGGCCGAGACCCAGTACCTACCGCCGGCTCCCGACTCTACCCATTGGCGGATGCACTTTGACGGGTCCAAGATGCGCACCGACTTGGGAGCCGGCATTGTCCTTACCTCTCCCAAAGGCGATAAGCTCAAGTACACGTTGCAGATCCACTTCGCCGCCTCCAACAACGTGGCCGAGTACGAGGCGCTCGTACACGGGCTCCGGCTAGCCAAAGAACTCGGCATACGCCGGATCCTGTGTTACGGCGACTCAGACTTGGTGGTCTAGCAGTCGTCTGGCGACTGGGACGCCAAGGACGCGAACATGGCAAGCTATCGATTCCTCGTCCAGCAGATCAGCGGATACTTTGAAGGGTGCGAGTTCCTTCACGTGCCAAGGGCCGACAACGACCAAGCAGATGCCCTAGCATGGATCGGCTCCACCCGACAAGCCATACCGACTGGCGCCTACCTCCAGCGCCTCCTCAAGCCGTCCATCAAACCATCTCCAGAGTCGGACTCCATCTTCGTACCGCCTGCGCCAGATACAGCCGGATCCGACTGGAGGAACCCCGCAGGCGGCACGGGGACTTCGACAACTGGCCCGGGGACTGCCGTAGTCGCACCCGGCCCGGGGACTTCAGAACCCGGCTCGGGGACTGCAACGACACAAGAAGCGGTGGCCGACTCCAATTCCACGCCACCCAACCCACCCACCCGAGTCATGGTGGCTACATTAACAGAAGAAGAAGTCATAGCTCCGTCATGGGCCCAGCCCATCCTCAAGTTCCTAGTCAGCAGAGAGCTGCCGGCTGATGAGATCTCAGCGAGACTGGTGCAACGACGAGCCGCAGCATATACAATAATCAACAGAGAGCTTGTGAAGCGCAGCATCACTGGGGTCTTCCAGCGCTGTGTCGAGCCAGAAAAAGGAGTGGCAATCCTCAAAGACATCCACCAAGGCGAATGCGGCCACCACGCAGCCTCAAGATCACTTGTGGCCAAGGCTTTCTGCCATGGTTTCTTCTGGCCGACTGCCTTGGAGGATGCTAAAGAAATAGTCAAGAGCTGCAGAGGATGCCAAGTTTTTAGTTCCAAGCAATACCTGCCGGCTTCTGCACTCAAGACCATTCCCCTCACCTGGCCTTTTGCCGTCTGGGGACTGGACATGGTGGGCCTTTCAAGACAGCCCGCGGCGGCTTGACACATCTACTGGTCGCTGTGGACAAGTTCACAAAGTGGATCGAAGCAAAGCCGATTAAGAAGCTGAACGGGCCGACTGTCGTGACATTCATCACTGACATCACTACTCGGTACGGCGTGCCGCACAGCATCATCACCGACAACGGCACGAACTTCGCCAAAGGAGCACTGGCACGTTTCTGCGCGACGCAGGGCATCCGACTGGACTTAGCGTCCGTTGCCCACCCGCAGTCAAACGGCCAGGTCGAGCGAGCAAATGGACTCATCCTCTCCGGCATCAAGCCCCGACTGGTTGTACCACTGGAGCGATCGGCCGGCTGCTGGCTCGATGAGCTGCCGGCTGTCCTCTGGAGTCTGCGCACTACACCCAACAAGTCAACCGGCTTTACTCCATTTTTCCTCGTGTACGGTGCCGAGGCAGTCATCCCAATAGACATCGAGTTCGAATCGCCTCGGATCACCATGTACACGGAGGAGGAGGCCAAAGAAGCAAGAGAAGACGGCGTCGACCTACTGGAAGAAGGCCGGCTGTTAGCACTCAGCCGGTCCGCCATCTACCAGCAAGGGCTGCGCCGCTACTACAACCGCAAGGTCAAGCCAAGATCCTTCCAAGAGGGCGACCTTGTGCTCCGGCTGATCCAGCGAACAGCCGGCCAGCACAAGCTCTCGGCCCCTTGGGAAGGCCCCTTCGTCGTCAGCAAGGCACTCGGCAACGACTCCTACTACTTGATCGACGCACAAAAACCAAGAGCACGCAAGAGAGACAACTCCGGCAAGGAGTCGGAGCGACCATGGAACGCAAACCTCCTGAGACGATTTTACAGTTGAAAGCAGTATGTATCATGCTACCCTTTTGTATTAAGTGCAAACCAACAGGCCCCCCGAACAGTACTCGGGGACTGCCTTTGTTTATCTACGAATGACAAGTGTCATAGCCATGAATGTATTATTACATTTGATTTCTTGTCTGGCACCAGGTTCGACTAGTCGGCCCGGGGACTGGCCGCCTTGAGCTATATTAAAAGTTCTACCTGAAGTCAGAAAAGTAGTGTGCCGGCTCCCGAGTCCTCTCTTGTTGAAAGTCGCAGCTCGAAGAACCGACTGTCCGACTAGCAAGAGGCAAGGCAGAAAGGATGCCCACACGAAAAACGGCTAAGGACCAATGAACTTATATAGCAAAAGGACGGCCTCCAAACACGCCTGCCGGCTGTTAGAGCAGCCGGCTGGCCGGCTTCCTAAACACTTAGCTTTAGTCCAGCAAAGCTAGAGTACTCCCCCCCCCCCAATTGGCCAAGCACTCCTCCAGCTACAGATTGCAGAGCAACTGTTGGACTGGGGAGGCGGCAACCAAGGGAGGGCGGCAAAGGAAACAGCGGAAGGATAAAAAGCAAAGTACAAGGAAAGGCCAAATGCATGCATAAGTTATATATACATATAAAGCCCCCAACAGGCCGGCAACAGACATAAGTTCGAATACACCCAGTGGGTGGAATTGTGCAGACTTAACAAAACATTGTTCCAAAAGTAACAAAACAGGAAAACAAAAGATGGCAGACTAGGGCGCGGCGCGGAAGCCGAGCTGGTCGGTGGAGACGGCCTCGCCGGCTGAAGGAGTGGCCGCCTAACGGGTCTCGGCCTGGCCACCACCAGTGGCAGGCGACGCACTCGCGCGTGACGTGGTGCTGGAGGCGCGGTCAGGCTGAGGCTGGTCGGCTGCTCCACCAGCCGGCTCGGCGTCTTCACCTTCCTCCTCCTCCTCTTCGCCCTCGTCGCTGGAGTCAATCTCCTCCGCCGAGTCTTCACCGTTCGCCGGGTTCAGCCCGAACCACTCCTCCGGCTGGGCGACACCGTTGTCGTCTACCTCGGGGGCGAAGACGCTGGTGTCGGTGTAGTCGGCGATCGCCGAAGCTCGCCGGATGATAGCCGGCCGCGCCGGCTCCAGCTCCGTGTCGGCCTGCTGCCGCCAGGTAGCCAGCTGATCCAGGCTCAGGCCGGGATACCAGGCCTTGACGAACTCCAGCGCCCGCCTGGCGCCGGAGCGAGCCGCCGAGGCCTTCCAGGCTTCGAAGTGGCCGACTGCCACCTCCAGCCAGTCGGCAGTCCGATTGGGGGTGCGAGGAACCACTTGGCCGGGCCAGAGGGCGGCCAAGACTTGCGCCCCGGCACGCTGAAGACGGCGGAGCAGTCGGTGAGCCGGCTGGATGCGGCCCTGGATCGCCAAGAGCTGCTCCTCCAGCGAACGGCCGGCGGTTGGCGAAATCTCGAAGCCAGCCTGCCTCCACGCCTGGCGGCGGGCCTCGATGGTCTGGTTAGCGGCGGTAGAATAGCCAGGGAAATATGCTGCGCAAGAAAGAAGAAGAGAAGAAGAAAAGAGCACCAAGTCAGAAAACGAGCCAAAAGTGGCAGATGGCAAGAAAGGACGAAGAGGTAGGCGGCTTACCGTCAACCAGATCTTTGATCTGACCATAGCCAGAGATCAGAGTCTGCCTGGCCTCAGCCCAGCCAGCCGCCTCCGTCTCGTACTCGGCCTGGAGGGCGGCTTCGCGGTCCTGCACCGCCTTCGGAGCCGCCTTGTGGCCTTCCTCCTGGTCGGCCAACTTCTTGGCCAGGCGGTCGCGTTCCTGCACCAAGGCGGCGAGCTCGGCATCCTTGGCACGAAGGGCAGTCTGAGACTCCCCCAGCTGTGCCCTCGGACTGGCGTTGGCCGCTGCAGAGACGGCAGAAAAAGAAAGAACAGTAAGAGGAAGTCGTCAAGGAAGATCCGACCCGACTGCTCAGCAGTCGGCCGGAATCTCGGGGACTACACCCAGTGGGTGCGCTGACGCGCCCCCACATGAGATAAAGAACAAAGCACGTACCTCGGCTCTCAGTAAGGTCGGCGGTCTTCTGGGTCAGCTCCCGAGCCTGGGAGTTGAAGGCGGCCGCACGAAGATTGTGGTAGTCCTGCAAGATAGACAGAAGATCGAAGTAAGAACAAGAATAGCAAAGACAAATCCACTAAGAAGTTCCAAGCCGCCTGCTCAGCAGCCGACTCGGAACTCGGGGACTACACCTAGTGGGTGCGCTGACACGCCCCCACGGAAGAAATCAAGATCAAGAAGAAATCAAAATCAAGAAGAAGCAAGATGGGAAGACTAACCCGGATGGCCGCCCGCGTCGCAAGGAACTCGTCGGTCAACTGCCTCAGCGCCATAGCTGGCCCTGGAGCCGGGTCCGGACGTCCTGCGCGGCCACGTTCATCACGGCCGTCCCTCCGCCTGGCGTCCACCCCGAGGTAGCACTGGCCGCCTCCGCATCTTGGGCCGACGAGCTGGAGCCCACGGCCGGCTGCGGCTCCGACGCGGCCTTCTGTGGCTCTGACGCAGCTTTCCCCGCACGATGACTCGGGGGCATCCGGACCGCCATCTCAGTCCTCGCGACCGGCTCGCCCCCCGCCGACTGCGCAGGCGGTGGATTAGGCCTGCCGCCTTGAGCCGCCCCAGTTGGCGGGGTCGGCACCGGCGCCCTCTCCAGGACGATGACGTCGTCATCCCTCTCAAGTCCTGGCTGGTCGCCGCTGGCCCCTTCTGGCGAGGGCTCCATGTCCCCAGGCGCTACGACGCGCAGCGGGGTGACCATCAGGACCTTCCCCGCCGCCGCTGCAGCTGCAGCCTCCGCTTGGGCCCTGGCTGCGGCGTCGGCGAGCGCCTTCGCCGCCTCCTCCTCCCGTGCCACCTGGGCGGCGGCCGCCTTCCGTGCCTCCGCCTCCCGCGCCTCCTGCTCCACACGCGCCTCCCGCGCGTTCCGTTCCGTCGCCGCCTGAAGCTCGGCGCGGGGGTCCACACGGCGAGTGGTGCTCCCAGACCCCCTCGGCGACTCGACGACGGAGGCGGCAGCCGCCCGCTCAAGCGACAACGGAGCTCTAATCGTTTGGATAAAAAGACAAGGGTTCAGGAACCACCAGAGAAAAGAAAGAAAAAAGAGTATACGAAAGAATGTGAACTTACGCCGACACGGTCTGCGGTTGCTTCACCGTCTTGCGGAAGCGAGCCGCCTTCGCGGCCGCCTCCTCCCGCCTGGTGGCTGCCGCCCCGCCCCTGGGTTTCTTCGTCCGACTGCCGAACAAACCCTGGCGGCGCGACGCTTCTGCCCTCCGCCCCGAGCAGGCGGTGCAGCGGAGGAACCCGCGCCGCGTCCAGATGCCGGCCGGCGGCGCGGGGCGACTTCGGCCTCATCGTCGTCCGGCCAGTCGTCGAAGGGGACTCCGTGCCCGGAGCCGCCTGCTTCGTCGCCGGCTTGGCCACCACCCGGCTCGATGTTGTCGTCCATAGCGGCCGCCCCCAAGTCGGGGTCCTCCAGATCGTGTTCCGTCTGTCGGGGACGAATCGACGCTCCGCGTCTGACCCGCCGGCCGGCCGAAGAAGAGGGCTCTGTCAAAAAACAAGCCGACTAAGTTAGAGTCGGCCAAGAGGAACTCGGCAACAAAGTTAAGAGAAGAAAAGAGACAAGGAGAACATACCGTAGGCGGCGGATTGGCTCGGCTATATGGCTCCTTGCCGAACTGCCACTCTTCGGTGAATTTGCAGTTCGCGAGGTAGTTAACCATATAGGCGACCTCCGCGTGCGGCATGTCCTTGGTGCACATTCGGCTCGGATCGAGCTGGCCGCTCATCTGACAGATCAGATGAGGATGGCTCTGGAGCGGAAGTACCCGGCGCGTGACGAAGGCGGCCAGCAGGTCGGGCCCTGTCAAGCCCTCCGACTGGATCAGCACTCGCACTCGGGCGACGGCTGCGGACCCGGCCGGCGTTAGAGTCACGGCCCGGAAGGACCACTGGGGCCGCCTGCCCGCCGGTGGGCCGGCTACGTAAGCCGGCAGGTTGATGTTCCGCACGTAGAAGTACGACTTTTACCACTTCTTCACCGATTGGATCAGCGTGATGACGGGGAAGGGGTTGTCGGCGACCGACCTCCGCGACGCGATGAAGGCGCCAGTCTGAGCCGGCACGCCCTGCATGCGCGTGCCCAGCTTGGACTGGAAGAACTCCCCCCAGATCTCGAGGGTAGGGAGGACGCCGAGGTAGCCCTCGCACAGGGTGACGAAGGCTGACAGCAGCACCACCGCGTTTGGGGTGAGGTGGTGCGGCTGGAGCTGGCAGAAATCGAGCCAGGAGCGGAAGAAGGCGCTCACTGGAAGGCCGATGCCGTGCAAGAAGTGCGAGCGGAAGACCACCCGCTCGCCCTCCCGCGGCTCCGGCGTAATTTCCCTCGCCGGTGCGAGACGGACCTCCACCTTGTCCGCGCCGGGCAGCCGCCGCGTCTGGCAAAGGAACTCGACATGATCTTCGTGGACATTGGAGCCGTCCCAATCCCCGCCATATTGCTCCGTGGCGGGAGGCATGGTGAGAACAAGTGCGGCGACGGAGGAGCGAGTAGTGGAAGAGCGCGGCGGCGAGGCGCTGTCACAAGAAACGGCAAGAAGAAGAAGACGGTGGAAGGAGGAGGAGCGTGCGAGAGCCTGCCGCTCTCCCTCTCCCCGTACTTATAGCCTCGCGAGGTGAGGCCGGGGAGGCCGGACGTGGGGGGAGACGTGGGATTAACTGCACCCATTCCCCCCACGCCTCGCGATTATTACGCCCTAAAGGCGAGCCGAAACTGCCACAAGAAGACGTGCGGGCGGTTTCGGGATGCAGAAAATCCGCGCCTAGGCCCGGGCGTGGACGTGGCGGGCCCCCGCCCTGCGGCGACGTCCCGTCGCGCGCGTGGGCTGGCAGGCTTTCCGGCCAAGAGGGGCCACGTGGTTCGCAGACGGCAAGTGGCCGGCCCGCGGCCCGGTGCACTCACTGGCGAGCTCCCGCCCACCGACTCCGGAGTTCTCGACCAAGGCGGCACGCCTAACCAAAGCCGGCTCCCAGCTGATGGCTTGTCAAGATAGGAAGCTGATCGAGCTTCTCAACTCCTACCCAACCTCGAAGCCCAATCAGCTTCGGGGACTACTGTCGGAGTAAATGGCCACGGGTAGCCTAACCGACTGCCCCTGGTTCTTCTGAAAAAATTATCAGGCCTTTGGGCCTCCAAGCACTCCAAGCGTTGGGCCTCCTTCCCTGGCCGGCTACCTCTGAAGCCGACTCCCGGAAGGCGACCCAGCCTCAGCAACCTCTCCCCAGGACAACTACGGGGTGGCCGACTCCAGGAAGCCGACCAAGAAGAGCGCCGACTCCAAGAAGCCGGCCGAGACCGCAACCACCAAAGCTACACCCACATAACGGCGACAAGACGGGGTGTGGCCATAGTGCGGCCCACTACCCCCGAAGCCCGAGGCAGGCATGGCCACAGGAGGCCGTACGGGACGGCCGTCTCCCGTTCGGCTTGGCACTGTAGCCATGCCAGCCTCAACGTCATCCACGACAGACTCCCGTACGGCCCACGGGCGGCGGGTCCCCTCGGCCAGAGTGAAGCGCGGAGGCGGCCCGGCCTCCCCCCAGTCGGCCAAGGGTGTAGTCGGCCCCCAGAAGCCGGCTACTCCCTTCCTCGAAGCAGGAGCCACATTAAGGAGACAAGACGAGGTAAGGCTACAGTGAGAGCCCTCGAGGCGGCGCACTGTAGCCACGCTTACCTCGACAAAGCCCTCATCATCAGAGGCGAGGCTACAGTAAGCAGCCGCCGACAAGACCCTAGGCGATGGGGCCGGCCTGTCGACCAAGAGGCCGGCAGCCGGCGGGACCCACCAGTCGGCGGGCCCCAACAGCCGGCGGAGAAGCCGGCGAGTGTAGACACTGACGGCTGGGACCAGAGCCCAGCCGGATTACAATTGTACCCCCGGGGGTAGGCCTATATAAACCCCCCGGAGCACCCATGCAAAGGGTTAGCTTCTGAACACAGCACACACACCATAGAGATAGAGAGAAGCAAGAGCTAGCCTTGTTCTTCTTCTCCCTTGAACCCAACAGCTCTAGGAGCGATTGTAGCTACCTTTTCTTGATCTAGTGATCATGCGGAGACCCCGCAGAGCAGGACTAGGGGTGTTATCTCCTCGGAGAGCCCCGAACCTGGGTAAGATCCGCCGGCGTGCATGTCTTCGCCTCATCCCGTTTCCAGGCACCGGCGATGTCTTATTGGCACCCACAATGATAAGCCATCCGTTGGCATATGTCGCACCAACCACCCGACATGCAGTCCCCCGGCCGGGTGCGACTGCTGCAGTCCCCGAGCCGCCTGCCGAAGTCCCCGCGCCGGCTGGTGGGGTCCTCAAGTCGGGTCCGACTGCTTCAGGAGGAGCCGGCATGAAGATGGAGTCTGATTCTAGCGACGGCTTGGCACACGGTTTGAGGAGGCGTTGCAGGGCGACACCAGCTGGTATTGCTTGTCGGGTGGAGCCGATCCGTGCCAAGGCATCTCCTTGCTCATTGTCATTTCTTGGCACAAGAAGGAACTCGCACCCTTCGAAGTATCCACTGAGTTGCTATACGAGGAAGCGGTAGCTTGCCATATTTGCATCCTTGGCGTCCCAGTCGCCCGACGACTGCTGGACCACTAAGTCGGAATCACCATAGCACAGGATCCGGTGAATGCCGAGTTCCTTGGCAAGCCGGAGCCCGTGTATGAGTGCTTCGTATTCGGCTACGTTGTTGGAGGCGGCAAAGTGAATTTGCAGCACATATCTGAGCTTGTCGCCTTTGGGAGAGGTGAGGACGATGCCGGCTCCCAAACCGGTGCGCATCTTGGAACCATCAAAGTGCATCCGCCAATGGGTGGAGTCCGCACTGGCAGCAGGTACTGGGTCTCGGCCCAGTCGACGAGGAAGTCGGCCAGCGCTTGTGACTTTATGGCGGTGTGAGGCTGGTAGTAGATGGTGTAGGGGGGCAAATCTATGGCCCATTTGGCCACTCGGCCCGAAGCATCTCGGCTTCCAATGATCTCGGCAAGCGGAGCAGTGCAGACAACAGTGATCGGGTGCTCCTGAAAGTATGGCTTCAGCTTCTTGGCGGCAAAATGCATGTCGTAGCACATCTTCTGATAGTGGGGGTAGTTCTGCTTGGAGGCGGACAACACTTCACTCAGGTAATACACCGGCCTCTGGACTGGTAGTGCTTTGCCTCCTTCCTTGCGCTCCACAACTATGACTGTGCTGACCACCCGAATGGTAGGAGCGATATAGAGAAGCATGGGCTCCTTAGCAGTCGGAGCCGCCAGGACGGGCGGAGTGGTCAACATCTTCTTGAGCTGGAGAAAAGCTTCGTCCGCCTTGTCGTTCCACTCGAAAAAAGTGGTCTTCTTCATGAGCTGGTACAGGGGAAGAGCCTTCTCGCCCAACCGACTGATGAAACGGCTGATGGATGCCAAGCAGCCGGTGAACTTTTGCACGTCCAACAGTCGGATGGGCACCTCCATCTTCTCGATGGCCTTGATCTTCACAGGGTTGCACTCTATGCCGCGCTCTGAGACCAGGAAGCCAAGAAGTTGGCCGGCTGGTACTCCAAAGACGCATTTCTCCGGGTTGAGCTTGATTTGAAATCGGTGCAAGTTTTCAAAGGTTTCCTTGAGGTCTTCTAGTAGCGTGCCACGCTTCTCTGTCTTCACCACAACATCGTCCACATAGACATGGACGTTTCTACCGAGTTGCTTGAGGAGACACTTCTGCATGCAACGCTGAAAGGTAGCGCCGGCATTCCTCAAGCTGAACGTCATGGTTAGGTAGCAGAAGGCTCCGAATGGTGTGATGAAGGCGGTCTTCAGCCTGTCGGCCGGGTTCAGCTTGATCTGGTGATACCCTGAGTATGCATCCAAAAAACTCAACAGCTCGCATCCGGCTGTGGAGTCTATCACTTGGTGGATTCTTGGCAGGGCAAAGGGATCTTTGGGGCAAGCTTTATTGAGGCTGGCATAATTGATGCACATGCGCCACTACTTATTCTTCTTTAGCACGAGGACTAGGTTGGCTAGCCATTCTGGGAAGAACACTTCCATGATGAAGCCGGCTGCTAGAAGCCGGGCTATCTCTTCTCCAACGACTCTTCTCTTCTCTTCTGACAGGCGGCGCAAGTGCTGCCTGACCGGCTTGGCATTAGGTCAGACATGTAGCTTGTGCTCGGCGAAATCCGTCGGAACACCCGGCATGTCCTTGGGAGACCATGCAAAGATGTCCCGATTCTCACGGAGGAAATCGACGAGCTCGCTTTCCTATTTGCTGTCAAGGTTCGCACCTATGACAGCATGCCTCTCCGGGTGCTCTGGGTCAAAGGGTATTTTCTTTGTTTCTTTTGCCGGCTTGAACGAGCCCTCAGCTTCCGACTCCTTGGGGTTGGGTGACATTTCCGGCTGCTTGCATGCCATTGCCACAACCCGGTCAAGGAGCCGCTTCTCTGCTGCGATTACGAGGGACTCGGCTAGCCGGCTGCTGTCTGCTGCACATGCGGACGACTTCTTGTAGTCTCCGGTTATGGTCAGGATTCCCTTGGTACTCGGCATCTTCATCTTGAGGTAAGCATAGTGGGGGACCGCCATGAACTTGGCCAGGGCAGGCCGGCCAAGTAGCGCATGGTAGGGGCTGTCAAGGTCCACCACCTCAAACCAGACTGGCTCTCGGCGGAAGTGATCTTTGTCCCCAAAGAGGACGTCTATTTGTGTCTTGTCGATTGGTGAGCAGGAAAGGCCAGGAACTATGCCATGGAATACAGTCCGACTGGGCTGAAGCTGCCTCTGTTTGATTCCCAACTTCTCCATTGTGTCACGGTATAGGATGTTGATGCTGCTGCCGCCATCTATCAGGACTCGGGAGAAACGAGCAGCCCGCCTATCTGTTGCGAAGGTGGCATCTAAGACCAAGGCATAGGAACCAGGAGAGGGCATCACCTCCGGGTTATCAGCTCTGCTCCAACTGATAGGCTTCTCAGACCAATGCATGAACTCGGGGGTCTCTGATGCTACTGCATGCACTTCTTGCTGACGTTGTCATCTGCTGTGCTTGTCGTCGGCCACGCTGGTGAACACGACATATGCTCTGTGCTCTTCAGGATATTCATCTTGTATGGCATCGACTGGCAGAACCGCTGGCTGCTGGGGAGGAGGCGGCGGGCCGGCAGGCGGAGGAGGCAGGAGTCCGTCACCCTTGGCGATTCTAGTGAGCCAATGGCATTTCCGGGTGGTGTGGTTGGCAGGCTTTGCGCCGCTGTGAAACTTGTAGGGTGCATCAAGAGTCTGCTCGTACGAGAAGGCGGGTAGCCAGTTGGGCTTGTCGCCCTTCTGATGCTTGGGTAGAGGCTGCCCTTCCGGCTGCTGGTCTTCGACTGTCGCCACCTGCCGACTTATGGAAGCCGGCTGCATGGCCTTGCGCTTGTTGTCATTCTGATGCTGACGCCGGCTGGTATCACCAGCCAGAGTCCGAGGAGCTGGAGGAGCCACTTTGCCAGATGCATCAACTTGGATCTCCGCCTTCATGGAGGAGTCGGCCGTGGCGTACTTGTCTGCTATGATCAGCAGTTCATCGAGCGTCGCCGGCTCGTCGCAAAGAAGCTTGTGCTTGAGGAGGGTGCCTTCTCGGCACCCGGCAGTGAAGTACTCGATGGCTTGTACCTCGTGCACGCCTTCACAAGAGTGGCGCAGTTCGGCCCAGCGCGTGAGGTAGTCGCGAGTCGACTCGTTGCGGCCTTGGACACAAGGAGAGCTGGCAAGGTTTGGGCGGTCGCTTGTACATGCTAGTGAAGTTGCAGATGAAGGCTTCGGTGAAATCAACCCAACTGTTGATGTTGCGGGCCTTCAGGCTGTTCAGCCATGTCCGGGCTATGCCCTGGAGCATGAGCGGGACGTACTCCATAGCAACACGCTTGTTGCCGTTCGCTATGCTGACGGCCATGGAGTAGCCGACCAGCCAGTCTTCCGGCTTCACGGAGCCAGTGTACTTGGGTGTATCTCTTGGGAGCGTGAACCCTCTGGGGAAGGGCTCATCTCGGATGCGGGGTCCAAAACATGGCGGACCTAGCTCGTCTTCTTCTTCTAGTACCAGGGATCGGTTGAGGCGGTCGATCCGGTGGCGGGCGTCGTTCTCTCCGACTCCTTCCCGGCGGCCAAGGCGGTCGCCGAGTGTCGGGTGGTCAACAGGCGGCGGGGAAGCGCGCCTCTCCCTACGGGGGGGAGGAGGCGGACAGTCGTCCCGTCGTTCCACTGTTCTTGGGCGGCCGTCTTGGTCGCGCTCGATGGTGATGCGAGTCCGGCTACGGCTAGCAGCCGGCTCCTTGTCTCTTCTACCGCGGACGCCACCAGTCGGCGTCCGGGATGTCACGCCTTGATCTCAGCGAGGAGGCGGATCGTCGTTTTGCCGGTTGGGCGCTTCAGCGCGGCAACCGGCCTCTTGCTGCTCAGCAGCCGCGTCAAGGAGCTGTTGGACACGCTCCATCATGTGGCGACGCTCGTCGCCCTTGAGCTTGTCTAGCTCGTCTGTTGCCGCCTGGGCAGCTCGTATGTTCTCCGCGGGCGTGGCGTAGACAGGACGATCTGTCCCGAACATGCTGGCAATGGTCGCGCCGCGCTGCCGGATCATGCCGATGCGGCTAGGCCCACCAGGAGCCGGCGTGCCGCCGACAGCACGGTCCATCTCATGCTGGTAGGCCTCCGAAAGGCGTCTCATGCTGGCCAGCCTGTTGGTGCTTTCGACGAGCTGGACGCGGCGCGCCTCCAATGTCTCGGCGTCGGCGTCTTCTGGAATGGGCGCGGTCAGGTCTTGCAACGCCGCCTCGAGCGGGTCTCGAGCACCTCCGCCAGAGTTCTCGCCATGGCTAATGACAAGCACCTCCGTGACGGTGCTTCCGCCACTATCCGCGCGAGGGAGCGGCTCATCGTAGACCACCACGTTGGTGGGGAAGGCATCGAGCGACGCCGTGTCAGAGTCGACAAGCATCGGGTCGGTAGAGCCGACCGACTCCAAGTCCACAGCAGGCTCGCTGGTGACATGGAGCTGGTCGAGGAGGTTGACGAGGCGGCTCTCAGGGCCATCTGTGCTCGCGTCAGATACGGGCTCGTCGGAGAGGCGAATCTCGCGAACAAGATCGGCGAGGCAGCTCGCCGCGCACGCGACCTCCGCGCCGTGCAGCGCGTTGACGCAGACGTCACCTGGCGTGTCGGGCTGGCTGCGCTCGCCAGGAAGGAACAAGGTTCCCGTCCAGAGCAGGTCTAAGCGAGACGGTGTACCTCGCCCCACGGTGGGCGCCAAATGTCGGGGGTTGGGTGCGACATATGCCAAAGGATGGCTTATCATGGTGGGAGCGAGTAGAACACGCCGGTGCCTGGAAGCGGGATGAGGCGTAGACACGAACGCCGATGCACTTTACCCAGGTTCGGGGCTCTCCTAGGTGATAACACCCCTAGTCCTACTCTGCGGGGTCTCCGCATGATCACTAAAGCACTAGTGAGTACAAATGTGCTCCTCGAGCTGTATGCTAGAGGTAGAAGGAGGCAAGGCTCGCTCCCTTCTCCCTCTATGTATGAGTCTAGTTCTAACAGGTTGGGAACCCTTTGCATGGGCGCCCTGGGGGGTTTATATAGGCCTACCCCCAGGTCTACAATGGTAATCTGGCCAGGTGTATGACCCGGCCGTCAGTGACTCTAGTCGCCGGCTTCTTCGCCGGCTGCTGGGGCCCGCCGCCTGGTGGGCCTCGCCGACTGGTCTGGTACGGAGCCGACAAGCCGCCTCCGCCGCTTGCGGGTCTGGTCGGCGGCTGATTACTGTAGCCACAATGTTAATGACGCATGCTTGGTCAGGGGAGCGTGGCTACAGTCCCGCCGCCTGGTGGGAGATCACTGTAGCCACACCCGGTCTCATCTGGTTAATGGTGCACGGGCCCCGAGGGAGGAATGGTCCACCTACTAGAAGCCGGCCTCCCTCGGGTCCGACTGGTCAGGCTTCCGCCATCTTCCGGGCTCTCGCTGCCTGGTAGGGCCCGCCGCCTACAGACCGTACCGACAGGCCATGGTGGGAACAGGGCTCCGCCTGACAGGAGTGACGTCAAAGGTGGAGTAGCGATAGTGTCGCGTCGTGCGGAGATCTCCACCTGTACGCGGCACTGTAGCCGCGCCCTGCCCTGGACATGGGGGAGATGGGCCACACTGTAGCCACATCATGTCTTGTCTTCTTAATGGGGGCGCAGACTTTGAGGGCGCCGTGGGCTGCCTGCTAGGAGTCGGCCTGTCTTGGTGCCGTCTCCTGGAGCTCGGCCGTCTTCTGGCAGCCGGCCTCTTGAGCCAGCCGGCCACCAGAAGGCGGCGCTTCATTCTGGATGTTTGTGGGGCGCAGCCGGCCCAATGTCTTGAAAGGCTCAGGGACTCGGGTTAGGCTACCGGTGGCCCATTACTCTGACAGTCCTGTTCATCCAGCCCCAACCGGCTCGATCGATCGGGGTCCTGTTCATCCAGAGGCAACACCACGGGGTCCTGTTCATCCACCCCCACCGGGAACTATTCATCGAAACCTCCAGCAACGCTCACTGTTCATCCAGAGGCGGCATCGATCGGCTTGAGTTAGCAGCAGTAGCGAAGGAATCGCTTGATCGGGTTCAGTTAATAGCCATCGATCGATCGCTCGGGTTCAGTAACGCGTAGCCTGCAGTGCAATCGCTTGGGTTCAGTTAGAGCCCAACGCCTCGCTCGGGTTCAATTAGAGCCCAACGCCTCGCACCCACGCGCGTGCGTGTACGAGAGAAACGCGCATCGCTCGGCCCCGACCACCCACCGTAACCGGGAACACCCCGATATTTTCCTCGCCCTCGCTTCTACCACGGTTTTTTCCGTCATGGACGGCCCAAAGAATGTCATGCAGCTGCGTCTCCGGCCCACCCAAGACGAAAAGCCCATTTTCTGTCATGATTTTTTGTCATAGAAGTAGGACCCCACCACATTTATGATGATACCGGGTTTTGTCACAATTATCGTCATAGAAGTGTCATAATTATGACAGAAAAAATTCGTTTGGCCCAAAATGTCACGGATGTGTCTTTTTTTGTAGTGTAGGGCATATTTCCTTCAGCCGCATCATGATGGTCTGCCCTTAGTCTTCGAGTTTCCTGAGGAAAACACCCAGCGGAGTCTCAAGAACAGAAGGCGCTTTGGGACGAGCTTGAACTGGCCTTGCGGGAAGACGCCGCGCCTGTCCCCGCTCCCGTCGCCCCGACTGCGCCAGCGCCCATCTTCGTGGCATTGAAAGGCTGGGAGCCACACATTGTCGCCGAGCTTGATGTCACGGGGTTCCGCGAGGTCCCCGCCGACTTTCACGTGCCCGTGCACCTGCCAGCGCATGCACCTGCGCGTGCACTGACGCGCATGCCCGTGCCCGTGCCCGTGCACCTGCGAGTGCATGCACGTGCACGTGCACTGACGTGCGCGCCCGTGCTGGTGCTCATGCACACGAATGTCTCCGCCGTGCCGTTTCCAGCGCCTGTCCCCGCGCGGGTGCCAGTGCCCCCCTCGGCGGCATGGCTGGCCGCCGTCGACCGCTTCCTTGCACCAACGTCAGTCGCCTCCTCCCGCCAGTTGACTCACTCCTGGAGACCGAAGTCTAGAACATTGTGGCCTTCCTTGAAGCTAGGGCCAACATCTAGGAGTACGCCAACAACGGTGCAAGACGCCACCGTCGCCGTCGGTCTGTGGCCCAGCGACACACAGACCACGGCACAGGAGCCGCTTCCCACCGCAAGACGCCCCCGCTGCCGCCGCGTAATCTAAATTTGCCAAGAAAAACGTTCGGATTGCCATGCTTAAAATCCTAACATTTATCGTTTCCGTTTATTTTAGATCGATCATCGTATGAACGTAAAGTCAGAGTCAGACTGAATGAAATCTATGGTTTGATCGATTGAATGTTCTGCTAGAGCCGTATCGAATTAAATATAAAACGTCTTCAAGCCACATGTATTCCTTCTCATCCAACGACCTAGACTGCTTCAATGTCGAACGCTCAACACGTTTAGTGTGCCGTTAATTTCATGCCAAAAATAGTGCTAATCACATAATAACACACAAATAATATCCTACTTAATATCTGCATGCACTTAATATACTTCCAAATTAACGTGCATTGCACATACACATTGACTAGTACTACTAGTACATGAAACTCGTGCCGTAACTTGTGAACGCATCCAGATATAGTCAACGGCAACATCGGCCGCGAGTTCTTCATGTTTGCCCGTGCGTCTAAACGCGAAAGGGGAGGAGAGAGAGAGAGAGAGCACACATGGAACCCACCAGTAAGTGAAGGCGAATAGTACGTGCTAACAAGCCGGTCCCACTAATGTACTAAAAATAATATTACATGTTATCCATTAAATAGGTTGTGGTAATATAAAAACATTATATGAACAAAGGTGGGTACAACAAACATTGTTGTTCTACGTATGTTGCCTATTGACGTGCGGCTTGAAGGCCCTGGTCGCATGTTCGATCCTCGTCCTTTATTTTTAAATTTGTATATGGGTCCAAATTTGTTTCATTATAGGTGGGCCCCTTGGTGTGTAGTTTGTAGCACTTTAATTTGTGGTTTGAAATTTGTTCCATTCCAAGTGGAGTATCGGTGTGTAGTTTTGTAGCTTATTTGTAATAATTAAAGAGAAAACAGAGTTTTTTGCAATAATACCATGGTGCGACGTTGAAGGCGAGAAAGGACGTGCGAGAGAGCGATGACCGAGCCAGAGGGAAATCAATTGGGGGAGGTGCGGGGGTTGCAACAGCGTTTGGAGTACTTGTGGGCCGAATGCTACGAAAATATAATCTAAACCCACCGGAATAAATGCCTACACAAATTAATCCATGGTTGGAGTCCCCCTCGCAATGTAAATAGCTCCGGCTTTGCGAGGGATGGAGAGGTAGCTTCAATGTGTGGAAGATACGGCGTGAGAAAGCGAGGTCAATCAAGAGGTATATAGATAGAGAGACAAAGTGAGCGTGGTCCGACATTCATTGAAAAGATATATATGCTCTGGAGAGATATTGTCCAATTGAGCTTTTGGGAAGGGTGAGGGTTGTAAGATAGATCTTGAGAGATGATCCAGTCACAGACATGTAGATATATGTTGTGCGTGGGAGGAAGCAAGGTCAATCGATTACATATATAAAGGGAGCGAGATTGAGCGAGTGTAGGTCGTCGTGCGATCGAAAGAGTGAGACGGGTTGGAGAGAGTGACCTAGATAGACAATGTGAGTGAGAGAGTATACAATATGAATATGTCGAATTGGGCTCAAACATGGAGATATATCGTTTGAGTCCGAGAAAGAGCGAGGTCAATCGAGACATACAAAGAGAGAGAGAGAGAGGGAGAGAGAGAGATTGAGCGAGCGTTGCCCGCCATGAGGTCGAAAGAGCGGGGGCGGCTTGGATGGACTGGCCTAGATAGACAATCTACGTGAGAGAGTATAGAGTGTGTCGATCGAGGCCCGAACAGGGAGATATATCATTTGTGTGTGAAAGAAAATGAGGTTAATCCAGACTCAGATAAAGAGAGCGAGATTGAGCGAGTGTGGCCCGCCGTGTGGAAGAAAGAGTGAGACTGTCTCGAGGGAGTGACCCAGATAGACAACATGCGTGCATGCGCACGAGAGGTTGGGGGGCTAGATAGGCAATGCATGTATCTAGCGAGAGAGGGTGGGAGGGAGAGAGATAGAGCTCGGCATGGGGTGCAATGGCGGGTGTGTGAGGTAAATACATTTGGTAACAGAGTGTAAAAAGGGGGTTGTGTAGTTGAGAGAGTTAGAGATCGAAACATGGAGAGAAAGAATGAACGTGTGTCGGAAACCGATAGCTTCCTAATGTGGTTAGGAGAGAAGATTGACCGATACAGGAAGTATGCAGCGTGTGTGCCGAGGGGGGGGGGCTAAAAACAACATTTGAATGTACGTAGATAGTATGAGACTTAATATCGATGTTTCAATTCTGTGTACATTGTAAGATTTGAACTGAGGACCATGCATATGGGTAATTATTCCGAATTCGTGCCATACTAGGTTTGGAAAAGTTGATATTTACTCGATTGTTGGGCTATTTATTAGGTCATATGTTTGAATCCATTCAAAGTTTTCTCACTACCATGGTGTTCAACATATACATATGAATTTGTATTAAAAAAGTAGTGTGGATACCGTGAAATGCGAAATCCACGTTAGAATTGGAGATCGCTATGTGACACACACTCTAATTAAAATAACTAATTATGTGACACACACTCTAATCCACGTTAGCGTGGATACCGTGGATACCGTTTCAAATTTTTTTCAAATAACTCCTCATTAATTAATTTATAGTATCTCGTTTCAAATGACTAATTATTTGCAAGGAAAACACGGGCATGCTAATACATACATATTCGTTTGCAAATGAAAGAAGATTCGTTTGCATTCTCAAATGTAGGCGCACCAGGCAGACCAGGGTCGTGTCGTGGTGGTCGTGTGTGTCGTACGGACGCTTAACACCCAGCCACCCACCAACGGTCTCGTCCACCGCATCGTAGCACCACATACACATCGTCGCACCTCCGCCCCCCGAAGCCGTTGGGACTTCACCAACGGTCTCGTCCACCGCATCGTAGCGCTCCGCTGCCACTCAAGATCTGCATCCATGCGCGGCCAGCCAACGCCAGTGCATCACCCTCAACGGCTCTAAAGTGACTTGCACTCTAGCTAGGCGAGCATGCCCAAACGCCGGCCCGAACTAGGTATCCACTCATCACTCCCTTGTGCACTGTTCCGACGATGTTTGGATATCCTTTCACTGCTCTCTTAGCTTACACGCCTATGCAACTCTGACTTTAACTCTTAACTCTTATGGAGATATCATCTGAAACAAGCAAAACCATTTTTTAGCGAAGCATGACGGCGCTACGGGGTCTGGTACACATCCTGCACACCCGTATAACCTTGTAAGTATCTGTCCTCCGGTACAACAGCAAGGTCGATTCCTCTTATTTGATCAGCCATTCGTCGTGTCAAAAATGCAGAGGGGGATGCAAGGAGCACAAGGCCTGCACATCCAAGCAAGTGGTAACATGGACTTGTACATGGAACAGCACAAGCGCAAGCAGAGCTGCAGTGAGCCTGTACAACGAGCTAGCGTAAGTCCCTGCATTTCATTTAATTCGTACTGGCATGCGTGCATGATTTGTATGCAGTGGCGGATCCACGAATTCAAGTTACCAGGGGCGAACATTTTACTTAAAAAATACGAAGGCACTTGCACTCCGGAAATCAACATAACTTGAGAAATGTGAAGCTACATGCACTTTGAAAACCAGCTAATGATCCGAAGTAGTTCAGATTATAAAACACTAAATGATGTAAGCACCAAAAAACACAAAATGCAACATGGTGTACAATGACTACTAACATGGTCTGTACCTGCTTGAATTATTCGTTCTCTGGCTGAAAATATCAAAGTGTAATTGCACCTATAACCAGTGCGCAAACTGCATATCAATATATCTATCCTGCACAAGTATGCCAATAGTTTCAAACAACAGATTAGAAAAGTATTTACGCTACATTTTCATGATACGGGGACTTTCTGGTAGATGGCCTCGACGTTTCCTCAAGCCATGAAAATGTACTATAATTTGTTTGTCATCAATGCCTGCAAATCTCTATGTCTCTCTCAACATAGCAGATCATCATTAGACACTAAATCCTTCAATGGGAGATTGCAAAATGCTTGCATTAGATCCCTCATTAGACACTATATGTTCATCACCAGGAGCATGTAAAATGTTTGCATCAAATCCTTCATTAGCAGTCTGTTCATTAGACACTTCAGGCTCAAGAACAACATGAGCTTGTATGTTTGCACCGGAAACTTGATTAGATACATCAGATTCAGTCAGTTCAGTATTGATTGGGGGAGTTATAAAATAAGAAGAAATTGGTTTCATTTTCTCATAGATTCCCTACATACAAGCAGTGTTACAACACCGTCAGGTTTAACTATTGAACAGTTGAATCAGGGATGTGATGTACTTGCACGTTGCACATGCTGCTCTTGCAAGCTGCGACTGTCCGTTTGCGCAAGCTCGATGCCATGCCTGTGCTACCGCTGCTGCCTCCCACGCAGGCTACACCCAGGGTTGGATCTTCATCTTCTTGTCCTTCCATTCGCTTGAAGCATGGCGACCGCCCTCCAACGAGGGCGCGAGGAAGTGTTGTGTCGATCTGTCCAGCGATGGCTAGGTTAGGAGCGAACCAGATTGGAGGCTGGAGCGAACGAATTGGGATTTTTCCTGCTGTCGATCGATATGGGAGGCGCTCGTTTGGCCGCGAGCCTGCTATAGGGCCTGCCTTTCACTTACGTGATTGGTCCATCAAAATTGAAACGTTTTTCTTCATTTTTTACATCCAAATTGAAACTAGCTTGGGCCAACCTGGACGACTCAAACTACGTGCACACTTTCCAGGCACCCGAGGCAGCCGCCCATACTAGCGCCTATGGTGGCGTCGCCCCTTTTGCGTGTATGATTGGGGTAGTGAAAAATATTCCAGTGGTGCTTTTGATTTACCCACAGAATGGTTGAATTGCTTCTTTCTATGAACTGAGTTTGCCAATAATGTGAAGGATGCCAGTCTTTTCATCCTATTGTAGATTGCTTAGATCTCGATATGTCAAATGTAATCGCATGACATATACAGTAAAAGCCAGTGTGATGTGTGTGGCTACAACTAGTCTGACTACACGTCCTCATATAACATATCAAGGACGCACCATCTTACCAGATTAACCATTGGACTTACCAATGCAGTGTGGGAAGAAAGAAGTATTGGGACTGCGTATCCAAGCAATTGATGCCATGGAGTCCTTCGTAGAACCTTGTAAGCGAAAAAGAAGTTGCAGTGTGCCTGTACAGAGAGCTAGCGTAAGTTCAGTTACCTTCTTCTCAGAATTTTAGTTAGCCATTTATTGCAAAAAAATTCAATTACGTTGCTTGGCTTAATTTAGTTTGCTACTGATTACATAATGCCATAGCCTGTTAATCCTATTATAGACTGTGCCTATCTATGTGTTTGACACTTACTGTTAAGAATTACATGTTTTCTTGAACTTAAATAGCTACTTAAGCACGTAGATAGCTGATCATATGTACTTCTAGGGTGCAGCAGAATTCACGTGTAATTTACGTTCTGATACCCTGTTTGTTTAAAGTTTGCTGTTATCACTTGTTGCACTAGTAATGTTTGCATGTTCATAGATAGACAAGTGTCAAGTTTATATGAGGGACACCGTCTTTTTCACTTATATATGTGTTGGAATCATTTTGCTTACATCAAAGAAATTTACAGATGTCTGTGTTGCTGGTAAACGGTACCGACTTGTTACTTTAATACGTTGCCAAGAACTTGTTAGTTTTACTAGTTCATGTATAATTAAATATGTTGCCAAAACTGGTTAGTTTTACTAGTTTGGTGTTAGTTTCTTATGGCTCTTGCAAAACTTTATTTATTGATTGCTAACATTCAAGTTTGCAGGATCCAACTGAAACTCCGTTGGCACAACAGGTATGTTTTCAGAAACTTCCTCATTTACCTGGTTTGCTGCTGTAACTTGTTGCTGTAATCATCTTACCAACTTCAAGTTTTCAGGATCCAATTGGAAGTCCAATTGCACAACAGGTACATTTTCAAAAATATATTTGTGTAACAAGTTTGCTGATGTAACTTGTTGCTCTAATCAAGTTACTGACTACTCAACTTTTCAGGATCCAAGATAAACTCCAATGCCACAACAGGTTCCTTTTGCAAAACTTGTTTGTTTAACTGCTTTGCTGCTGCAACCGGTTGCTCTAATCACGTTACTGGCTACTCAACTTTTCAGGATCCAAGAGAAACTCCAATGCCACAACAGGTACCTTTTGCAAAACTTGTTTGTTTAACTACTTTGCTGCTGCAACAACCGGTTACAATGATGTTAATAACTACTTTTCAGCATCCAATTGAAACTCTTTAATTCCTTGTTTGTTTAACTGGTTTGCTGTTATAACTCCCAGTTGACATGTTTTGCTAACTTCAACTTTTCGGAATCCAATCGGAACTTTAATGGCAAAACAGGTTAGCCCAAGATCAAAGAGCGAGGTCCCCATGGACGTTGTATCATCCCACAACAGTGGCACCGGCCCAATCGTGCATCATGAATTGCCAACTGCTGATGCTCTAGAGGCTAAACTAGTGGTAGAAAGAGATTCTCCTTCTGCACTTAGAGATGAAGTTGACATGTTGAGGAAGCAAACAGCACAATCACAAGAAGTACTCAAGACAACCATTAAATATTTGGTGGATTTCAAAACGAAGCAAACTGAGACTGACCGCATTGTTAGGTCCTGAAGGAAAAACGGAACTTAAATTCCCACTTGGTAAATCATAGGAAATGTTCTTTCCATCGTTGAATAACCTTTGTGTTGTTTGTTCATGTGATCGATTAAACCATTTACTTTAGAGATCATGTAATAATTGTTTTTTGTTTTTTGGTTTGTAATTTTATTTGAGCACAAGTCTGTATTAATTGATAAGACTCGGAGACATTTCATTTTGATTGTTGTGCCAGACCTACAAATATGCCAATCGGGCTGAATGTGCATTCAACAATCATAGTAGTATAGATGGACCATAAGTGGCACGCATCGGAAAGGGCCAAGATGTTGTACTAGCTTCGCTAAAAAAGGATGCTCTTCTAGCAAAAAAGAATACAGCGGCCTGGCTTTTGTATGTTAGTTGATATTATTGATCCATATCTATAAGTGTTTATATGTCTGTTAGTTTTGTACATTCTTGGTTGATTGACTCCTATTTGAATCTTAATACATCGCTTGTGTACATATCTAAATGGGAGTACACATTATGCTGCGTGTGACATTTGAGTTGGACATAAAGTGTTCCAAATATTCGAATTCACCTTAAACTGGATTCTAGCTTCTGAATTCGAGTATCGGCATTTGTAAATCATATTCATATATGACAATGGAATACATCTTTGTCGTGCTTTTGAAGATATATAAAAACACATAGAATGATTTATAAATATTCGTATAGGAATACAAAATGGGTTCGAATTTAGTTGCCAGGGTAAACGTGGATGCTTATTGTCCCAAAATTCGAAAGAAGGGGCAAAATGTCCACTCCCATGTCGGCTGCCCGAAGCCAAGTGTTTGGGAGATGGAAATTACTGTCTACCCCTTACACGGACAATCCATCGGCCCGATTTCCACTGCTCTCAATAGGGGTAGGTTAGTAACTTCAATTAGACGTGACACGACCGCCTCTGAGCCCATTTCGACACGGTGGGCGCCAAACATGGGCGGCAAAACACATTTGATTCAAGCTCGTCCGAAAGACCTCTGTTTCTCCCTCCATTTCCCCATTCATACACGGTGGGCGGCAAAACAAACTCGACTCGGCCGAAATTGATGTAGGCAAATATTTTCAATAGGGGCAGGTTTGTAACTTCACTCAGACGTGACACAACCGCCCTACCTGTCAGCCCCGTCCATACACCGTCGGTGCCAACCATGGGCGCCAAAACACCCTCTCCTTGCCAGAAATCGCTCTGGGCAAATGTTGGCGAGATGCGAGATTACCGTCCTATCCCCAACCGACGGGACGTCCAAATTTTAAACGGGGGCTAAGTTCGTAACTTTCCCATATTTCAAACAGGCGCGTCCCAAAAACATGGTTCCCCGTACCTCTCCCTCCATTTTCCCATTCATACACTGTCCACGCTAGAACACCATCCCCACACCATCCTCCTCCGTCTGCCGCCACCCCGTCCATCGCCACCGTCCTCCACCCCATCCATCGCCACCGTCCTCCACCATGCCGAAGCGCCTACCAAGACCGCGTCGTCCACAGCTAGAGATGGACATTTCTCATCCACAGTGACGGACCAAGAGCCTTGCATCGCGTCCTCTCGCTTCATCGGCGCCGTCGTCCTCTTTGTCGGGGCCGCTCACATGACCTTCTCTTCCACCGCAACGGGACTTATCCCCCGATGCACCCGTCTATCGTCGTAGATCTGCTTCAAGGCCACCGACAGCCATCGCACCCCTGATGCCTACACGGCGCCGCAAGAGAGGTGGTACTTCATATCTCCTCAACTTTTTGATCTCAACTAGAAAATAGATCGTAACTTGGTTACTGTACTTTCTTTTCAGCTCTTAGAATTTAGTTCTTAGTTCGAAACAAACAATGGATGCTAAATAGCATTTCTCTAGTTTGCGGCTTTAAATCTGCCATGGCACAGTCATAATAGGGTTTAATTGATCATGCTTAGGGTTTAATTGATCATGTTGGTTCCGTGGTGGTTTCTTTAATAAAAATCGGAGGGGAAACCCTCTTTTGCTCAAAAAAAATGCTAGCAGAAGAACACTCGGGTGTGTGTATCTCTACAGGGTGCCCACGGTGGGCCGCGGCCCACCCTGGGATTTTGGGTCGGCCCAGGCCCCGATTCCCCTCTGTTCTGCTGCGCGATTCCGATCTCTACTCGCCCCCAGCTGCCTGCCTCACTGGCGACTTTCCGTCCCCGGACGGCATGACTTTAGGAGGAGATGCCGGACTAACAGGAGGTCAGGAGCCGCTCGCCCAACAGCGTCACTGCTGCCCAGGTGCGCCGCCGTGCCTACCTTCCCAGTCCGTTCAGGGCTCAGGCGTGCAGCACCCACTAAGCCAACCCGATTTATCCTGAGATACGTCCTCAACACTTAGCAGCCACACCTCATCACCCATTTTCTAATTGATTCGTTACTCATTAGGCCGGACTGTCATTAGGGTTTGTTGTGTGCTGAGTGCTACCTACACTTAATGGTTCAGATCTATTTCAGTAACCTGTAGTACCTGTAAAGTTCACAGGGTTTCAAAATTCCGGCCCTAGGAACAGACACTAGTCATTTTGGATTGTTGGTCGTAGTGACATTGACCCAGATTACTACTGCAAGCCAGGTTTGTTGACAATTTTACTTGTCTTTCTTACTCATTCGATATGATAACCAATTATTCACGTCGATTAGTTGCAAACAATAAGTGCTAGAGAAACTTCTTGATTCAGATTTTGGACGGTCTCTTACTGCAGTTACAATTCTGCATACTTGTCCTAGTAAGCTCACAAGTAAATGATTGATTCACTACATCTATGCTTGCCTTGTCATACTTGTTGTCAATATTCTTTTAGGGTGGACCACCCTGTTTCAAAATACTGGAACCGTAGAGATGAGTGAATAGTATTTCTCTGTGTGATCTCTTCCATCATGTGTGGGCAACGAACACTGCGTTGTATAGAAAGAAAGTGTCATTTCCAGCTTTTCTCAATATTCTTTTAGGGTGGAGCACCCTGTCTCAAAATACTGGAACTGTAGACTTGAGTGAATAGTATTTCTCTGCGTGATCTCTTCCATCATGTGTGGGCAACGAACACTGCATTATATAGAAAGAAAGTGTCATTTCCAGCTTTTACATAGACTACAATCTTTTACATGGAATACAATCTGCCTACTTGCTATGTGTCGCACTACCAGCACTCCACCCTTGAAGCTAAACATTATGCCACTCATAATTCCTTAGTTTATTTGTTCAAATACGAATTTGATATGATTCTAATGTTCCTACTTCAGTTTTGAAATTTGTGTCTGCCTGTTATAGAGACATAAGAGGTTTGTATTTCTGTGTGGTCTGGTCAGCACGGTTGGGGGTGAACTTTGCATATGCAGGGGTTTATAGGGAGACACTCTTCGAATTGAATCGGCAATGCATTACATAGATAATCTGACTACTTTTTATGTTTTCATGAATCTCAGATTCTGAACAGCATCATAATGATTATGAGCTTGCGCGCATGAAAAGAATAAAGCAGAACAATGCCATGGCTGTCAAACTTGGCATTAAGGGACTGAAATCAAGTCTGGATGCAATGCAATGCAAACGCTCTCCACCTACAGATTCATGCTCAGAATATGATCCTAACAGTGATTCTGAGATAGAGGGAGACCTAAGTCAATGTAGCTCCCTAGTGGAGGAGTCAGAGGCAGATGCCCTATCTTATTCACCCATCAAGGTGCTTGCTCTAACTTTCCAAGGTTATATTGGTCGCACCTATCTTGCAACTGATGCTTTGCATTGCTTCTACTTTGTTGCACTGTCGTTAGCTTAGTTTACACATCGTGTATGTGAATACGCCCTGCCTATCCATTCTCAGTACATATTCCATCTATCATCATACCATATTTATCCATTGAAATGTTGTTCTTGTGTATCAGACGTTCAAAAGGAAGAGGGCGATTGCTGATCGCGGAGGAGAACGAGCAAAGTATTTGGAAAAGGTAGTGACACCTGATAAATCAAATAGCCCATTAGGTGTAGTTGCAATATCACCTGACCCACAAAACACCCCAACTCTAGCAGACTCTAGCCCTACTACATTGGTCATTTCTGATGCCCCAACTCAACAGACCCCAACTGCAGCAAACAGTATGATGATGCCAGTTGACATAGCACCAGCTCTACGACGCAAAACCCCCATTCCTGCAAAGATTACACCAAATCCAGTTGCCAAATCCCTTTTAGAACCAGAGAGAGCCCCAATTGCAGCAAATAGGACCCCTGTTCCATTTCTTCCCAGTTTAGAAGACGAAGCTTATATTGTTGTTAGGAACTTTGTGCGCATCTTTCCTTCATGGAAAGATTATACCGCAGACACAGAACAATTTCCAGCCTTCCTCCTCAACTAACGCGTAAGTAATGTACTAATGTTATTCATGGTAATTACTGCATATGTTTCTACTGACAGAAGACACAAGATTTCATTCTTTTAAATAGGCGATGACCAAACTGGATTGTCAAGATGAGCAAGGGTTGGTTGCGCTTTTCAAGCACTCGTTGATGAAGTATCGTTCCTACCTGAGGCAAGCGCACTTTAATGGCAAGCCTCTAAACGACATTTCTGTAAAGTCTCCGGTGCTACATTTATCAGACAGTGACTAGAATAATATTGTTACACATTGGTCTCGTCTGCAGCGTAAGGTACTGTCTATGATATCACATCACAATTTGAACTACATTTCTGCATTTGCCTTAACGTCTCACTTGTACGAAAACTGTTAACAGAAGAACACTCATTCTCAATGGACCATATAATCTCGCAACTATACTGCACACTGCATTGCTCTTGTGAGTACATCTTGCCCTGTATGACCATACTTACATTCATAGCTGTTTGATTATGTAGCATCACTACACATGTTAGCCTCGTTATCATCCATTTGGTGGACATTATAAGATCCGTATGGACTCTTACATAAATTTAGAATCAACCCAATGCTTTTGAAGAGGTTTAGCTCTGCAGTCCTCTTGTAAGCACTGAACGTCTTCTATCACTGTACTTACATTAACAGCTACTCCCTCCGTCCCATAATATAAGAACATTTTGTATAGTACACCAGTGTTCAAAACACTCTTATATTATGGGAAGAGGGATTGGTTCATTGTGTAGCATTCTGCATCTTATCTCCCTCGCCCACCATTTACTAAAAAATATCAGATCTATATTAATCTTACCAAAAAGTTGAATACACAAACAATGCCAGTGTAGAAGTGTATCCCATTGCTCTTGTCAGTACATTTTGTCCTGTAAAGCTTGTACTTCCAGGGATTGGTAGTTGATTATGTAGCATCAATATGCATCTTATCTTCATTATCCTCTATCCCTTCCAGTATTATCATATCTATAATTACTCTCTACAAAATGCAGAGTATAGGCAATGCTTATGAAGAAGATTTTGTGCTGAAATTCTTGAGTTATCCTTCCCTTGACATGGAGAAGGGCATTATAAAGCCGGTGTTAACTATTAATGTAAGTCAGCCCTTCTAAAGCCTTTATCCTCAACTGTTGTTTAATTTGCTCATACTCCCTATCGTTTACTGATGTTTAGTTTGTTCTTTCTATCAAAATGCATGTTCGCAAGAACCGTAAGTTCCAAGTTTTACTTGTAAAACCAAATTCCTTATTCATACCATGCACATTACTCAATACTCCCTATATGTATGCTTGTTTTTGTGGATCTATAATCCAGTGTGTGGTGAAGCAGCCCACATTTGCACCTTGTCATCTCCTGTTTTATCTTACTGATATGGCTGATGATATGAACAACATGCCATGCACATTAACCAAAATAGATACAATGATTGCCTTTACCCTTCATCTATGCTTGTTATGTTGACATGGTAATCCAGTAGTGTGGTGAAGCTCCCCGCATTATGAACAATGCCAAATTATGCTATTGATATTTTGAACTTACTCTTTATTTTCTAATTTGAAATTGGATGGGATTGACAGCACAGTTATCATCTTTGTTTATACATGTGCAAAACCTGTCATCTCTCTGCTTGTTTCAGGGTGATATGCCTCGTGGCATGCACAAGTCTGCTGAAGGCTTTGAGACAAACCCAACATATATTGCAGCAAAGAAGGCAAAACATCTTGAAGATAGCGAGACAACCCCAAAGTCTTGTCTTGATGCAGTGTTCAAGTTACTTGAGACTAGCAGTCAGACAAGCTCACAGAATTCGATGTCTGAATCAATTCGACTTCTTCAGTCCCAAGTTCTAGTAGAAAGGCATTCTGCAACTCAACTTCGACTTGAAGTCCTATCTCTAAGAAAGATTGCGGAGAACACCAATGAGAACCTCATTGCTAAACAGCTACACCTGGAAGCTATGACCGACATGCTAGGCCGGTCTCACAGCCTTGCTCAGCAGCTTGCGCAGCAGTTCCCGCGCAAGCCTAACCTTTCTTGAACTGTCTTGGAAGTGGTCTCGGTTTAGTATTATTTTGTTACGCTGCAATGGTGCCCAGTTTTTGTAATCTGCTTCTTCGTTGCGCTTTATGATCACTGGTGGCGAACTTCGATGCTCTGTGGATGTAATATACCATAAATCCTTTATTGTATAGTGTAGGTTTATTCTAAGTTACTATGCCATAATTTCTTTATTGTATAGAGTAGGTTTGTTCTTAATTCCTACTAGTTAATGCCATCACTCGCTATCTGAAAAAAATCTGATGTAGTCGACCGGGCCGAAACATTCGCCTCTAACGGGCCTGGTTTTTAGCGGGCCACAATTGGGCCAGCCTGCATCTTTCTTGGGCCCGAATGGCCATTGGGGCCTTCACACTTTGCGCCAGGCCCACAACTTACTCCGACCTATATTCGGCCCAAATTTTAGTTGGGCCTTTTGTGGACCTAGCGCTTAGTTTGGCCCATGTAGCGTTACGGCCCTGAAGAAACCATGGGCCTTTAGCAGGCCGAAATGCATGTTGGGCCTCTATTTTCACTAGTCATCGACGGGCCTTCAGCAGGCTGAAATGTAGACCAGGCCTTTTTTGGCCTAGTTATATGACGGGCCGTTACCGGGCCGAAAGATATCTCGGGCCTTAGTTGGCCCACTGATATCATGGGCCTTTAACAAGCCGAAAGCTTAGTACAGGCATCAACGGGCCGAATTATACGACAGGCCTTTAACAGGCCCAAAGTCACGTTGGGCTGAACTGTTGCCACCTTTATCACGGGTCGTTAGTGGGCCGGATGTTGCCTCGGACCATATATGGCCCATGGGAAGCACGGGCCATTCCCAGGACGAAAGACACGCCAGGATGAAATGGGCCCATGTCTACATCGGGCCTCTAACAGGCTGAAAGTCACTGGGCCGTAATTGGGCCCAAATATTCGGCGAACAATTAACGGGCCAGATCTGGCTTCAAGCCATAAATGGGCCTTTATTAAACAGACCGTTATTAGGCTGGCCCACCTACCTGATTAAGTACTACGGGCCTTTGACTGGGCCGGCCTTTTTAACCTATATGGGCCTCTGTTGGGCCCTGCCACGTGTCGACGTATCATAGGCGTGTCCTGTCCAATGAATGGATGACATCTGTCCCAACGGTGAGCCAACACGTGTTTCCATCAGCCAATGAGAATTTTACACATGGAAAATCCTGATTGGTCCAGGCTGTTAGCGGGTTATCGGATCCAAAACCGGACCCGATAGCTTAACGGCGACCCGTTACGGTCGATGCCACGTGTCGGTCGCCCTTGATGAAAGCACTTCTATGACGCGTGATTTATCGTCATGGAAGTGGACACTTCCGTGATGATAATTTTGGTAATGTCATGGAACACTTCTATGACAGCACAGGTATGACTATCTTGATTCTGTCATAAAATTGTCATGGATGTACATGCATGACAGAAAACGTGACCTACTATGACAAACACGTATCATCACGGAAGTGTATTTTTTTGTAGTGATGGGTTCTAGTGTGAGTGCTATTCCTTACGCCTTATATCAAGAAATTATGAAAGACATAGCACCTGCAGAGTTAGAAGAAATAGATGTTACTATTAAACTTGCTAATAGAGACACCATATCACCATTTGGGATCATTAGAGATGTTGAAGTCTTGTGTGGGAAAATAAAATACCCTACTGATTTTCTTGTTCTTGGCTCCCCACAAGATGACTTATGTCCCATTATCTTTGGTAGACCTTTCTTGAACACCGTTAATGCTAGGATAGATTGTAAGAAACAAACTGTCGGTGTTAGCTTTGGTGATGAGTCTCATGAATTTAATTTTTCCAAGTTTAGTAGAAATCTTCATGAAAAAGACTTGCCTAGTAAGGATGAATTAATTGGTCTTGCTTCTATTGTTGTGCCACCTGCTGATCCTTTAGAACAATATTTGCTAGACCATGAAAATGATTTACATATGCATGAAAGGAACGAAATAGACAAGATTTTCTTTGAACAACGTCCTCTACTTAAACACAACTTGCCTATTGAAACTCTGGGAGGTCCTCCTCCACCTAAAGGTGATCCTGTGTTTGAATTAAAACAATTGCCAGACACTTTGAAATATGCTTATCTTGATGAAAAGAAGATATATCATGTTATTATTAGTGCTAACCTTTCAGAACATGAAGAAGAAAGATTATGAAAGTTCTAAGGAAGCACCGAGCTGCTATTGGATATACTCTTGACAATTTAAAGGGCATTAGTCCCACTCTATGTCAGCATAAAATTAATATGGAACCTGATGCTAAACCCTTTTTTGATCACCAATGTCGGTTAAATCCGAAGATGAAAGAGGTGGTAAGAACGGAGATTTTAAAGCTTCTGGAAGCAGGTATAATCTACCCTATAGCTGATAGTAGATGGGTAAGTCCTGTTCATTGTGTCCCTAAGAAAGGAGGTATAACTGTTGTTCCTAATGATAAGAATGAACTAATTCCACAAAGAATTGTTACAGGCTATAGGATGGTAATTTATTTTAGAAAATTAAATAAAGCAACTAGAAAAGATCATTACCCTTTGCCTTTTATTGATCAAATTCTTGAAAGATTATCTAAGCACACACATTTTTGCTTCCTTGATGGATATTCTGGTTTTTCATAAATACTTGTTTCACAACCTGATCAAGAAAAGACCACTTTTACTTGTCCTTTTGGAACCTATGCTTATAGACGTATGCCTTTTGGTTTATGTAATGCACATGCTACCTTTCAAAGATGTATGACTGCTATATTCTCTGACTTTTGTGAAAATATTGTTGATGTTTTCATGGATGACTTTTCTGTTTATGGGAAGTCTTTTGATGATTGTTTAAGCAATCTTGAGTGAGTTTTGCAGAGATGTGAACAAACAAATCTTGTCTTGAATTGGGAGAAGTGCCACTTTATGGTAAATGAAGGCATTGTCTTGGGCCATAAAATTTCTGAAAGAGGTATCGAAGTGGACAAAGCGAAGGTTGATGCAATTGAGAAAATGCCATGTCCTAAAGATATAAAAGGTATTTGTAGTTTCCTAGGTCATGCTGGTTTTATCAAGGACTTCTCTAAAATTTCTAGGCCTCTCACTAATCTTTTGCAGAAGGATATTCCTTTTGTTTTGATGATGATTGTTTAGAAGCCTTTGAAACACTCAAGAAAGTGTTAATCTCTGCACCTATTGTTCAACCACCTGATTGGAACTTGCCTTTTGAAATTATGTGTGATGCTAGTGATTATGCTCTTGGTGCTGTTCTAGGACAAAGAGTTGATAAAAAATTGAATGTTATTCATTATGCTAGTAAAACTCTAGACAGTGCTCAAAGAAATTATGCTACTACTGAAAAAGAATTCTTAGCATTGGTGTTTGCTTGTGATAAATTTAGACCTTATATTGTTGATTCCAAAGTAACTGTTCACACAGACCATGCTGCTATTAAATATCTTATGGAAAAGAAAGATGCCAAACCTGGACTTATTCGTTGGGTTCTTTTTCTACAAAAATTTGATTTACATATCATTGATAGATAAGGAGCTGATAACTTGTTTAGGCTTGAAAATGTGCTTGATGACCCACTTCCTATTGATGATAGTTTTCCTGATGAGCAGTTAGCTACAATAAATGTTTCTCATAGTACTCCTTGGTATGCTGACTATGCTAGTTACATTGTTGCTAAATATTTACCACCTAGTTATACTTATCAACAAAAGAAAAAAATTCTTCTATGATTTAAGACATTACTTTTGGGATGACCCACATCTTTATAAGGAAGGAGTAGATGGTATTGTTAGACGTTGTGTACCTGAGCATGAACAGGGACAAATCCTACGGAAATGTCACTCCGAAGCTTATGGAGGGCATCATGCTGGAGATAGAACTGCTCATAAGGTATTGCAGTCTGGATTTTATTGGCCTCTTCAAGGATGCTCGTAAGTTTGTCTCATCTTGTGATGAATGCCAAAGAATAGGTAATATCGGTAAGCGTCAAGAAATGCCTATGAATTATTCACTTGCTGTTGAACCATCTGATGTTTGGGGATTTGATTACATGGGACCTTTTCCTTCTTCTAATGGGTATACACATATTTTGGTTGCTGTTGATTATGTTACTAAGTGGGTAGAATCTATTCCAACCAGTAGTGCTGATCACAACACCTCTATTAAAATGCTTAAGGAAGTTATTTTCCCAAGGTTTGGAGTCCCTAGATATTTAATGACTGATGGTGGTTCACACTTTATTCATGGCGCTTTTCGTAAAATGCTTGCCAATTATGATGTTAACCATAGAATTGCATCACCCTATCATCCTCAGTCTAGTGGTCAAGTTGAACTTAGCAATAGAGAAATAAAATTAATTTTGCAAAAGACTGTGTATAGGTCCAGGAAAAAATGGTCTAAGAAATTAGATGATGCACCTTGGGCTTATATAACATCATATAAAAATCCTATGGGTATGTCTCCTTATAAAATGGTTTATGGAAAAGCTTGTCATTTGCCTCTTGAGTTAGAACATAAAGCATATTGGGCAGTTAAAAAACTCAATTATGATTTCAAACTTGCTGGTGAAAAGAGGCTATTTGATATAAGCTCATTGGATGAATGGAGAACCCAAGCTTATGAAAATGCAAAATTATTCAAAGAAAAGGTTAAAAGATGGCATGACAAAAGAATTCAAAAGCGTGAGTTTAAAGTTAGAGAATATGTTCTTTTGTACAACTCCCGTTTCAGATTCTTTGTAGGAAAGCTCCTCTCAAAATGGGAAGGCCCATATGTCATCGAGGAGGTTTACTGGTCTGGAGCTATCAAAATAAATAATTCCGAAGGTACTAACCCGAAGGTTGTCAATGGACAACGAATAAAGCATTATATCTCAGGTACGCCCATTAATGTTGAAAGTAATAACATCCAAACTTTGACACCAGAAGAACACATAAAATAGTCCTTCTGGAACACTCCATAATCGTGAAAATAAGGAGGTACATGATACGGTAAGTAAACGGACTCCTAAAAATCTGAAAAAATATTTTTTATCAGTTTTGGAATATTTAAGAATTTTGGAAATAGAGAAACTTCCAGGAAGCGTCCCCTGGTGGGCACAATACACCAGGGCGCGCGCCCAGGTGGATTGTGCCCACCTAGGACACCTTCCGTACTTTGTTTTTCTCCCGTATGCTTGTCCTCCAAGATGAAAAATCTATATATACTTCCCGAACCTGTTAATCACCGTATCGCGAAGAACTCCTCTGTTCTCTTTTTCCTTGTTGTTTTCTGTCAGATCCCATCTACCATGGCCTCTTCAAGCTCCTCCAAGGATAATTTCTTCAAGAACGTCAACAGCTCATATCTGCGGGAGGTGGTGCAGCACCCTCAAACCATCCAGATGCATGAGGGGGTGGTGTACATCCGCGATGAGCAAGGTCCTAAGGGCACGGGAACCGTGGAGGCCAGGCTTGAAGCCATGGAGCAGGAAGTCTTCCGGTGCAAGGGGATGGTGGAGCGTGGGCTCAATGCCAGTCACCTCATGATCATGGACCTTTCCCGTGATCTCAAGGTGGATGGCAAGCCCATGAAGGACATCATCTTCACCCTCAACGAGCAAATCAACTTCCTCCAAAGCCAGATTTATGACCTCCAAAACCAAGTCTTTGAGTATGAGGCGAGGTTTAAAGGTATGAGTTTGGCTGCTAGTTGCAGGACCCGTGAGACCCACTCGTCCTCTTATGATGGTGGACCACTGCCATGGAAATCCGAGGACAAGATCTCTTCTTCATCACCACCATCATGTTATTCACCACCAAAGGAGAACTAAGTATCGGGTATGGGCACTCCCCTTGGCTTCCGCCAAGCTTGGGGGAGGTGCCCCGGTATCGTATCATCCCACTATCTTTTTGCCTTTACTTATTTTAGTTCGATCTTTTGCATTAGATGAATAGAAGTCTAGTTCGATCCTTTCTTATTTGAGAGTTTGCTTAGTGATATATCATTGTAATCGTGTGCAAGTTATATAATAAAGTTTAGTTTGAGTTTTTGCTTTCTTTACTTTCATGTTGCAAATAAAGAAAAGAAATAATAAAGAAAAAAAATAAAAAGGAAATAAATCAATATGATCATATACTAATCCTATGGTAGGTGATGGCACCACATAAGGAAAAGTATAAGTAGGAAACTTTATTAGAGATTGACAAACATAGCATTAGTCAATGATGCAACTCATGAAAGAATTAATAAGGGAAGAGAAGATTCACATATAGATATACTATCCTAGAAATCTTTTGTGATTGTGAGCCCTCATCAAAATATTAAATGCCAAAATTGTTGAGGTTGGACAAGGAAGACAACTTAATGATTTATGTTTGTTTATATTCACATAGAAGTCATATTGTCATAGATCCTTTAACATGTGATGCTTTCCCCCTATCTTTGCTAGCCAAAAATTCTGCACTAAGTAGCGATACTACTTGTGCATCCAAAAACCCTTAAACCCAAATCTTATTTTCAAGTGTCCACCATACCTACCCAGGGATTGAGCAAGATCTCTCAAGTAAGTTTTCATCGGTGCAAAAAGGCAATAAAAATTGATTCTAAAAATGTGAGATCATTTAGTGTAAGATAAAATTGAGCGTTGTACGAACTTGGATGACAAAGAGTAAAAGCGGTAGACTGCATAATAAAGGTTGTCATCTTAAGGGGCAATACAACGTGACGTTCTTTTGCACTAAGGGATTGAGCATACAAACAAATAAGCGCATGGCAACATCTGCTTCCCTCTGTGAAAGGCCTCTCTTTTACTTTTTATGTATTTACTTTTATGCAAAGAGTCAAAGTTTTTCTTCTATTCCCTTTATTTTTCTCCTTTGGCAAGCATCATGTGGTGAGGAAAGATCTAGGCACATATGTCCAGTTGAATATAGATAGCATAAGTTATTACTGTTGACATCACCCTTGAGGTGAATATGTTGGGAGGCGAAACTATAAGCCCCTATCTTTCTATGTGTCCGGTTGAAACGTTTTGCTCATGGGTACGAGGTGAGTGTTAGCAATCATAGAAGACTATGTGATGGTTGAGTATGTGGACTTGCCTAAAGGCTTCGACACGTGACCCTTCCTGAAAAGATGATGAATTGTAGTTGCAAAGTTGACTAAGAACATAGTTTGTTGGTTTCTAATAGAGTTTTTGCTTTATACTTCGATTGTGTGATGAACTATTACTTATTCATGAGAAGTATATGATAAAAGTTATGTTATAGAAGTCCTATGTTTAAATTTGTTGTTGTTATAATAATCAACATGATGCTTCTATGTATGTATTTTGTTTTTATTGACACCTCTCTCTCAAAGCATGTGGACATGTTTTTCGATTTCGGTTTTCGCTTGAGGACAAGCGAGGTCTAAGCTTGGGGGAGTTGATACATCCATTTTGCATCATGTTTTCTTACTGTTATTTATAATGTTTTTATCCATAATAATGCTTTTTGGAGTAATTCTAATGCCTTTTCTCATAATTTGCAAGGTATACACTAAGGGGGAGAATTCCGGCAGCTGGAAATCTGGACCTGGAAAAGCTGCATCAGGCCACCAATTCTGCACAACTCCAAACAAGCTGAAACTTCACGGATATTTTTTATGAAATATTTAAGAATTATTGGAGCAAATAACTACCAAAGGGGCCCCACCAGGTGGGCACAACCCACCTGGGCGTGCCAGGGAGCCCAGGCGCGCCCTGGTGGGTTGTGCCCATCTCAGCCCATCTCCGGTGCCCATCTTCTGGTATATAGGTCATTTTGACCTAGAAAAAATAAGGAGAGGACTTTCGGGACGGAGTGCCGCCGTCTCGAGGCGGAACTTGGGCAGGAGCACTTTTGCCCTCCGGTGGAGCGATTCCGCCGGAGGAACTTCCCTCCCGGAGGGGGTAATCATCGTCATCATCATCACCAACAACTCTCCCATCTTGGGGAGGGCAATCTCCATTAACATCTTCAACAGCACCATCTCATCTCAAACCCTAGTTCATCTCTTGTGTTCAATCTTGTTACCGGAACTATAGATTGGTACTTGTGGGTGACTAGTAGTGTTGATTACATATTGTATAGCTGATTACTATATGGTTTATTTGGTGGAAGATTATGTTCAGATCCATTATGCTATTTAACACTCATCTGATCATGAGCATGTTTATCATTTGTGAGTAGTTACTTTTGTTCTTGAGGTCACGGGAGAAATCATGTTGCAAGTAATCATGTGAACTTGATATGTGTTCGATATTTTGATAGTATGCATGTTGTTATTCCCTTAGTGGTGTCATGTGAATGTCGACTACATGACACTTCACCATATTTGGGCCTAAGGGGATGCATTGTGGAGTAGCAATTAGATGATGGGTTGCGAGAGTGACAGAAGCTTAAACCCCAGTTTATGTGCTATTCCGTAAGGGACCGATTGGATCCAAAAGTTTAATGCTATGGTTAGAATTTATTCTTAATACTTTTCTCGTAGTTGTGGATGCTTGCGGGAGGGTTAATCATAAGTAGGAGGTTTGTTCAAGTAAGAATAGCACCTAAGCACCGGTCCACCCACATATCAAATTATCAAAGTAGCGAACACAAATCGGACCAACATGATGAAAGTGACTAGATGAAATTCCCGTGTACCCTCAAGAACACTTTGCTTATCATAAGAGACCGTTCTGGCCTGTACTTTTCCTCAAAAGGATTGGGCTACCTTGCTGCACTTTTGCTACTACTATCGTTACTTGCTCGTTACAAATTATCTTGCTATCAAACTACTCCACTACTTACAATTTCAGCACTTGCAGACATTACCTTACTGGAAACTACTTGTCATTTCCTTCCGCTCCTCGTTGGGTTTGACACTCTTACTTATCGAAAAGAGCTACAATTGATCCCCTATACTTGTGGGTCATCAGTGTCACGGGATCGACGCGAACAAGAGTGGTGGGGCTCAGGCGGTTGGCGAGGAACTCCTCCTTGGCGGCTCGTGGGGGAAGTACGGTGTGAAGGAGAGATGATGTCGTGGCAAAGGTGAGGTGGGCGTCATCCGGTTTTAAAGGAGAGGGCTCCAGCGAGAAATGTCTCGCTACAGCGGGAATTCGATTGGGAAGGGAAGAGTCCGATCGGAAATGGGAAGCAGGGACGGCCCACAACTATACTGGGCCGAGGGGCAAGTCAAGAATAAGGGGCCCTTCTTCATACACAAAGGCTCAAAAAAATTGTTGTACTTCAATAACAAAGTAAATATCCATTGTAAATAACATAGATTAATGATCTTTGGACTGTAAAACTAGCAATACAACTATTGACCGACTGGGAGCACTGTATGATAATAGTAATGAAACAATATAGCACCCACAAAAGATCGATTTCCTAACTGTTACAATGGGGGCATCATTTTTTTCCCAGAAAAAAAATTACCTTATCAAAACTGGTTGCTCCTTTTTTTTAAAGTATTGTGTTACCATGAGATATATAAAGCTAATGCATAACCTGACATTTGTTTCTGGATTCTCTCCATTCTGCCATGTTCTTCAATAAAAAAGGAATAACTCATCTCTTTCAAACTATCCTACATAAGGCATGGTAAAGCAAACTGAGTATTTCATGTTTATACCAATACCATGACGATCAGAACTTAACATGATACTAGCAGAAAAATACTTTCTTGAAGACATGTAACTAAACAAGCTGCATTAAAATATTTAATACAGGTAACAAAAGCATGTGGAAACGGATTGATGTGGATGTACTATGTAGCTAGCTTGATCGGCAGGCCACATCAGTCAGCACGAACAAGAAGATTACCATGAAGTGAATAAAATTGCTCCCTTATCCTAAGGTCCTGAGCAAGAGCAAAAGAAGATCCATGCGGATGTGGTCGATGTGCTATGTGGAATCTTTGAATTGAGGAACGAGATTATAGGAAATAAGAACACGTACCATCTCGGTCTCTCCAACATCTAGTTGATGGGGAGTGAGTAGAACGTTGAGAAGGAAGGAGAATCGACTGGGGAATGAATTCACGCCTTATGTATCCATTAATGGCTAGATGAAACCTTGGAATCAAAGAGGAGTTTGAGGGGCAGCGTTGTACTAGGAGTTCGCGATTTGAGGAAACAGAGGAGTCCCAGAGTAAATAGAGAACGATGGTCCTGGGTGCAGTGCAAACGGCGGATTGGGCTGGCGAGTTGGGCCTTTTTTCCGCTGTTTATCGTCGTACTTGTTACTGAAAGAACATTACCTGGGCTCGGGCCCCTGCCTGCTCGAGGCCCAGGGCGGGTGCCCCGTTTGCCCGGCCTATGGGTCGGGCCTGATGGGAAGGGTGCGTCGTTGAAGACAACATGATGGATAGTCCGAACAACCAGGTTTCTCCTTCACACATGGGCGGGATTTGGGAGCCCGTTCGGCGCCCGTCTAATGTCCGAACACACCTGAATGTATGAGGGAGAAATGACCTTTGATCTTGGAGACAACATTAATCATTTATTGATTCATTCATATGCATTGTAGCCCGTAACAACGCACGGGCGTTCTACTAGTAAACTAAGATTTTTGACTAACACTAAACCGTTGATGAGTTGAGAGGGCTCTGTCACGTACATAATTGAGACATGGTGTTCCTAACCCGGAGCTCACTCACTCCAGCTTGAACAGTAGTTTTTCTTCAAAAAAAAGAACTCCTATTTACATCAAATATGTTCAGGCGTTCGCAACCCATGCGAATTTTTATGATGAAACAACATCCAAAGAGCTCTATACAAAAGAAAAACCAGTGCCCCAACATATCCATTTTTCAAAGCTTTTCCGAGAGTCGATTTGTTTGTTTTGTCTACGGCTCATCGGATGTCATCTCATCATGAAATTTCACACGCACATTAAACTCACGAGCATCTTCCATGTAAAAACAATCATATTTTTTAAATACATGATTCATAGGGGGAGCATATGAGCTCTGGGTTAGAAAGCAATTGAAGTTAGCTCGATTGGGTAGTCAAAACTCTCTCCTTCGAGAAAAGAAGAAGCAGCAGTGAGACGTTTCACGAGACATGAACACTATCGCCGGACGGTACGGAGAATTCTCACTAACAAATTCAATGGTCTGTCCAATGTCGGTTTCGAATCCAAGAGTTGGAACGGATCGTGGACGTGCGTTTTGGTCCTATTAAAAAACATGTCATAGGTTTTTTTATTATTGTTTCCAATGTGACATCGCCATGCTGATGAAACCGGCACGGCGGTGCAAGAAAGTAAGGATCACATGTCCCTCTTTGTTGTGTGGTTTTATCCTATTGCCAACAAAACTAGCTATGTTTCATTGTGGATCTCCGGTTTGTATGAGGTAGAATGCCAAGGGAAACATCTCCGATGTGTAGGAAAGCACAATTTTTTTCATTCCTTGAGCCTCCCATGTTGTACGAATATGATATCATGTCTCTACTCTCAGGGAAGGCACTTGTTGAGGTCCCAAACTATAGGCTTGATCAAGTGTTGTAGTAGGAGTTTCAGCGGCGCGGCCAAGAAAAATTTCTTGCACTCGATTGGAGAGGCCAAGGTTCAACCATATTTTCATGTGTTGAGAGGAATAGATGAGAACAAGGACTTTTCTATTATGTGTCAAGTTTATTTTCTAGTTGTAATTTGGTCTCTTGAAAACTTGGTTGAACCCATCCGCGGTTGCAAGAATATAATGTTGTTGTCTCGACTCTAAGGGGGCACTTGGTGAGGTCCTGGACAAGCTATAGACCTGATTTGTTGTTATAGGAGCTTTCAGAGTAAGGGCGAGGCAAAATTTCGTGTTTTGACCCTTTTGTGGTATAAAATGGGGATCTGACCCCCCCCCCCTTTGAAAAAATTCGATATCTGACCCTTTTGCTACCGCCAAAGGGCTCGGCGGTAGGGTCACGCAGGCTACCGCCAGGGCTTCTGGCGGTGGCATGGACGGCCCACTGCCGTTACCTAACGGCCAGCACAACACCCTACCGCCGCAGGTCTTGGCGGTAGGTCGCCTGACCCTACCGCCTTATGGCTTGGCGGTAGGGTCCTATAGGTTTAGGTTTTTACAAGTTTTATTGATTGTTTGTTTTGTCACAGGTTTCACATAGTTTCACAAATGGAAAAATATGAGCTCACATATTAATAAAGGTTCCCCATAGCAAATATCAAATAGTTTACACATAGATTCATAAGTAGGAAATAGCAAATAGCAAACTTGTCCACATAGTTTGACAACCCCAACTAACGCAAGTAATTTCGCAAAAAGCTTTCGCAAAGCCAACAAACAGTGCAACAAGTTCTTAAGACAAGTTTATAGGGCGGGCAAACATCTTCCTGTCGTATGTTAGGCCTGGCCGTGGAGACAGATATGGCAGCGGATCCACCGGTTCAGGCGGAGGCGGAACGCTGGTCGGCATCCGACCGTTCAAGCACTCCCACCTTGCCTTGCTTGCTGGAGTTTTCGCCTCCGCCCTTCCCCAGTTGATGACATCGAACGCCGATGCACTTGGGGTGGCATCCTGGCTCTCTCCTCCACATTGCTCTCGAAATATATCCTCCGGCCCAAATTGCGCAGCTCCCAGTTGGAGTGCTGCTTGGCAGCTTCAATGGTCCCTTCCCGGCGTTCACGGGAAATAGTTGGATCTCCCTCCATCTCTGCAGTCACTCTCTTCCACTCCTTCACACTCTGCGACCAACACTTTCACATCGTCGGAGATCTGCTCTGCCCTCTCATGCCACCGCACTGCCCTCGTCGCCTCTAGGAACTCGTCTGAAAAAGCTCCCACCGGCTGCAGAAGCTCGGGGAAGGACTCGTACACGTACGGAAGTGGCAAGGCGGACGGGTCGTGTTGGAGATGAATTGGCGATGGTTGCGCCACAGTTGCAGACCTAAACATATGGATGCATCACACATTAGGGTTCATCATATCCAAAAAAATCTAAACCTAGGGTTCATCATATGGTCAAAAATTCTAAACCTAACTTGTATTCAATTAGGGTTCATCACCTTCAAAAAAACATAGCTTGTATTAGGGTTCATCATGTGTTCAAAATATCAACTAGGTTCATCATGATTCATCATATCAACTAGATGCAATCACCTAGGTTCATCATATCAACTAGGGTTCATCATGATTTTGAACATGAACATGAACATGAACCAATCTTAGGCTACAAAAAAAGAGGAGTGATTTGACTCAAAGTAATTGGGGGATCGGAGGAGCTTACTTTCCTTTTTTCAGAGCCATCTCGATCCGCCAAATCCGTGAAGAAACGAAGAAGATCGGAGGGGGGAAGTGGAGGAGGTGAGAAAGGGGCGAGAGGAAGAAGAAGGCGGCTGGGTGGGGGGATAAGGGGTTGGGGTGGTTGGGCAGGGCGGCTGGGTTTATAAATGCCCAAACCCTACCGCCAGGGACCACGGCGGTAGGGAACGGCAACCTACCGCCATAGGGCGTGGCGGTAGGGTCGGAGCATCTGTGTTAGGTTGCTGTGACCAAAACTGCCAACAGCTCAGCGGTAGGGTTGACCCATTACCGCCAGGGCCTGTGGCGGTAAGATCCTACCGCCGAAGGTTGTGGCGGTAGGGTGTGCAACCCTACCGCTGGGTTGTTGGCTGCTTTGGTCACAGAAAGGGGCGTGCTGGGGGAGGCACCCTACCGCCAGCAGGCGTGGCGGTATGCTGTACATACCTACCGCCGTATGGCCTGGCGGTAGGGTGGCCCATAGTGCATTTTTTGCACCTCCTAATTTCTCTTGTCTTCAATTTTTTGCACATAACAATTAAATACTTATAAACATGAACCATATGTATCACATAGCAAGCACACATCCACAAATCCACAAATAATAAAGTTGGATACATAACAAGCACACATCCACGAGCAAGTTTTACATAGCAAGTTCACGAAAAAGTTTCACGAGCAAATTGTTCACGAAGCAAACAACATGAAATGTTTATATTTCAACGCCACGGCACGGTAGAAACTTCAGTCCCTCCTTCCCCTCTTCGACGTTCGATCCTCGTTGGTCTTGATCGCTTCTCGGCCGCCGTCTTCTTGCGGTGAGTAGGACGTGCTTTCTGAAACGGGGATGGACTCTTCCAATCCTTCTTCGGCACATTCCTCTTCTCACGCTGGGTTGGCTGAGTTGCTGGAGGTCTGTCGTCATCATGGTACTCCTCCTCCTCATCGTCCTCTTCCTCTTCTTCACCATGTTCTTCTTCTGCGCCCTCTTCTTCATCTTCCTCTTAATCATCATCGTCCTCGCTCTCCTCCTCGTCATCTTGAACCGCCCTAGACGACAAGGTTGCATGGCTCGATGAAGCGAGGCTACGCATCGGTGCAGGAGGAAAAACATCATCGGTGTTTGTAGCGCACCCAAGCAGGCCCACAAGCCTGCGTGCTTTGTTGACGTACTTCTGCAATGATAACAAAACAATGTGAACTTCTGCAATGTCCAATTTCTGCAAATGAACTTAAGAAAAAGAGCTCCATATTACCTTCATCGTTTCCCTCAACTTGTTCTCACTAGCTCGAGTCCCAGGGATAGCACTAAGCGCATCAGAGGCTTGAAAAATGCTTTTGTTCAGCTCCGAAGACTGCAAAGTAATAAAATGAGTCATTAGCACTTAAAGCTGATTTCATCCAACCGTCGGTTCAAAAGAGGTAAAAACAACCTACCACTCTGTTCATGAGGGGTCTATACTCCCTAAACCCGCCTTGAAGCTCTCTAATGCTCTCGTTGTAGGCTTCATTCTCGGAGTCGTCATCGAACAGGTCTTCAGCATCTGCTGTCGTCCACTGGGGCCTCAGACGCAGACGATGCTTGATGCCATCGTCGTACCACAACATGTGATCCTCGTACTCGTCCCAGTCAATCACTCTCCTCTCCGTGTCTTTGCGTCCTTTCCACTCGTTCCATTCCTTCACGTATCTCACATGTTCGGCTTCCCAATCTGTGATTGATTGATTCTTCTGCCTGCTCATCCTGCAATGCATAAGAAAGAATGCAAAACACCCTTCTTGTATGAATGTAAAACATCAAAACAAGAACTTAGAATCGATGAGGACGGCTTGTGGTACTCACTGGTGTAGGTCGTAGCCACCGGTATCGTGGTCGGCTGGTGGTGTGTGTTGCGCCTTACCAAATTGTGCGGCAACGCGCTGTGGCAAGTGGTACTCCACGGCATAGACACAAATCATGGGCACGATGCACCGGAAGAGAAGCCGGTCCTGCTTGCACATGTTGTTCAGCTCGAACCCCCACTCTCGATCATCATTATACGGCCGCCAAGTAACCTATAACAAAACAATGGTAAGCTCAAGTAAAAGTGCTATCGAAACTATTCAAAATGTAGTTCTTATACCTGGAAAGGCGTGAGAGCATCAAGCTCGTTGCTGAAGACCTTGTACAAGGCATTCGATTCGCCCGTGTAGACACTCACCACGTCCCAAGCGTATGCGACGGTCGGGTTCCGATCATCTTCGCCATAGTCCGTCCATGCACACGAGCGCAGCTTCTCCGGACGGCCCACCGGGATTCGCTCCCACATCCAAATGGAGAGGCCCCATACACATCCACACATACCGGTCGTGATTTCCGCTCTCTGGGTTGCATCGTCAAGCTACAAACCAAGTATAGATGATAAGATGTCAAAATCTAAAGCAGCACACGTCCATGATATTTGAAAGAAAGTGATATTCACTTACCGAACGGTATAGATAGGCGAGTCCGGCGGCCCCCCAGTTGTACCCCGCATCCCAGTCCTTTAGGAAGTCGACATATATCCATAGGGCAGTGTTCCTGGAGCAGTCCGGAAACACTACCTCCGTGAGAAGATACCACGGGTAGGCCCTGGCGTACTGCTCCACCACCCGGGGCTCGGCATCTTCCGGGCACTTTCTCCGGTGCTCGAGGAGCCATGGCTGCGGTATGCCAGAAGTCCGGTTGCTCTTAACAGGGGGGCAGTCGCCGATGAGGGTGACAACCCTATCGTGCCAGTTCGCCCTCTCCACTCTTCCCGTGAGAGCACGACCCTCGAGCGGTAGGGCCGTAATCATCGCCCAATCCTCGAGGGTCACGGTCATCTCCCCACATGGAAGATGGAAGTTGTGCGTCTCTGGCCGCCACCGGTCGATCAAAGCCGTGAGAGCTGAGTGGACGAGCGTCGGCGGCTTACGCTTGAACTTCAGGACGAAACCCAATAGTCGGGCTCTCCTGAAGAACGGTGCGTACCGCTCATCGTACTCCATCTTAACCGTCGTCTTGTGAGCCCTCATCCGCAGTGGCGGCAGCATCTGTGAAAATCAATAACCAAAGCATAATTAGCATGGACATAATAGTCAGCAACTTGTTTTTATCAATTCAAAAGATTTGGTTTAAAATGGTAATTACCACTCCATTCTCAATGAAACGGGCACGGTGACGCTTGTCGAACCTAGTGTCAAGCATGGTGTACTTCATGCCGATGTCGTCCGCAAGAGGTGGCCTCCTAAAAGAATTGCATAAGCATATCAAAAGATTTTTCAACATGAACTAGGGTTCATCATTAGCTAGGAAACATATCAATGCATAACAAAGGTTCATCACATCCAAAAATACTATGAGTTCAGTCTTTGAATAATCATATATCAAGATGATCATGAACATGAACCAAATACAATACATATATCAAGAACTAAATAAAATACATATATGAAGATGCAATCACCATGGTTCAAATGCATCATATCATATCATATTTCTCCAACAACATCCAACATGCATCATATCATATTGTTTTCAAAAACAAAAACCCTAAACTAGGGTTCATCTTGAGGGATTAACCATGTTTACTCCAACAAAATCCACTACTTGCATCATATTAGATCCACATGCATCCTATATCAAAACAAATATCTCCAATATTCATAAATTTTTTTAACACAAAAAATATGAACTAGGTTCATCTTGAGGGTTCAACATTTGCTCTCCAACTATATCCACTACTTGCATCATAGCATATCAACATGCATCATCATATCACAATAAATTCCTCCAACATGTATCATATAAAAAAATCCTCCAAAAATAATATGAACTAGGGTTCATCTTCACATAACCATACCAAATAGTGACTAGAGTTCATATCTAACACAATATAACATCTATAATCAACCTAAATCAATCCTAGGGTTCAAAATATTTAAATCTAGTTCAAGAAGGGGGGTGATTTGAATCAAATAATGCGACGAATCGGAAGCTATTTGACTAAAACTAATTGGAGGGGTCGAAGGAGCTTACTTTTCTTTCTTCGGGGCCATCTCGATCCGCAAAAACGGTGAAGAAACGACGAAGATCAGAGGGGGAGTGGAGGAGAAGAGAGAGGGGCGAGAGGAAGAACTCCTCTGTTCTTGGGGCGGGTGGTTGGGGGGAGAAGGGGAGGGGTGGGGCGGCCCGCGGCTTATAACTGCCCGCACCCTACCGCCAGGGACCCCGGCAGTAGGATCGGACGGGCTACCGCCATGACCGGCGGCGGTAGGGTTGGAGTAGGGTGGGACGGAGGGGGGACGGAGGCCGTTAGCACTGCTGACGTGGATAAGTTTCCTACCACCGCAGTTTCTGGCGGTAGCCTAGGTAATCCTACCGCCGGGCCCCGTGGCGGTAGGAAAAAGGGTCAAATGTCGAAAAAAATTCAAACATGGATCAGATCCCGATTTTGTACCACAAACGGGTCAAAACACGAAATTTTGCCTAAGGGCGAGTTTCTTCCACTCGATTGGAGCGGCAAAAGTTCGAGCAGAATGGTATATGTTTTTAGAAGGATCGTCAATGAGAATGAAGACTCTTTTACTATATTTCAGTTTATTTTCTGGTTGTAATTTGGTCTATCAAGGATTTCTTTTGAATAATAATAGGAGAAACACTAAGCTCACTGATAGGCGAACCCACCGAGAGACTGGCCTGGCCCCACCTGCTAGTCGTTTGCAGTTTTCGCGGCACCTTTGCTTCCCGTTGAAGCCAGTCTCGCTCCCCGCCCCCCATTGACTGGTCGACCCCACCCACGCTGCCAATGCCTGAGTTCTCCGGCACCGCCACTCGCCCGCGCGCGCCCAGATGCTTCTCCCTTCGCACGGCCACCGCCGTCCTCCTCTTCCGCGCCGCGGCGTCCACGGCCTTACTCCCTCCCCGCGCCGCGCGGGATGCCTCGTCGTTCTCCTCCTCGCCCTCGCCTTCGTCGTCCTCGCGGCGGCCGTGCTCCACCGCGCCTCCATCACAGCAAGCGCCGGCCACCACCATCGCGAGGAAGGCGACCTCCGGACCGCCGCGCCGAGGGTCACGATCTTCTCGGCCCCGCTCGGCCCGCCCGACGGCTCGCCCGCGCGGCAGGAACTGGCGGTGCGGTCGTGGCTGGCGCTCCCGTGGGACGCCACCGTCGTGCTCCTCGGCTCCCACCCGTCGGCGCACGCCCTGTCCGAACGTCTCGGACGCCGGGTCACCGTCGAGGCCACCATCGATTCCTCGTACGCGCACCCTCGCAAATTTAACTCGCACACAGTTCGTTCAGTCCGCCATGCAACCTGCTCGAACTGAGCTGCGCCTACTCTCCTGCTCTCAGGTTCACGGGGACGCCATTCTTCCACTCCACGATCGCAAGAGCGCAAGCCGCCGCCGACTCCGACGTCTGCGTCCTCGTCGACGCCGAAGTCGTTCTGCTCCCCGAGACCGTCGCATTACTGACAGATCTCGGCAAAATTGACCGTGATTGGCTCCTCGTTGCAATGTCACGCAACGTTTCCAGCTTCCCCTACAATCTCGCCCGCGGTGCGATGGTACTTTTTCTTCCATCCTTCTATCGACGGCAACCTTAGATTCGTAGAAAACTCCAAGTTGTTCTATTATTACTTGATAATGAAATATTCATTTGATCAATTTACCATTAGCTAGAGCAGATTCAAGCTGACAAGTGGGCAGCAGATGGCAGCGACAGGGGGCTCGTTTTCGCGTGGAACAATCCGGGCCGTCCATTGCTTGCAGGAGTTGTGCCTTCTTTTCTGTATGGAAGAGGGGCGCACAGCTGGTGGCTGGTCCATGGGGTTCTGTCATCTGAAATGAGACTCGTATTCGACGCAAGCAGTCTAGTTCTTGGGCTATACCCCGAAAATTTCACCGCAAAGCGCGCCGCTGATTCGAGTAGCAGCGGTAGATTAGCTGATGGATCATGGGAGCACGGTGTCAACCGCCATCTCGCTTCGGTTTACGGGTCGTATTGCCGTCGTCCGCCAGGAGGGCATCATCATGCTTTTCCCATGCTGTATGAAGTGGTAAAGCATTATGAAGATTACATGTTGAGCAAAGTTGAAGAGCCTACATTCTCAAGATTTGTCATAGGTAGAGAACAGGATGCCCATGAAGGGGTTGGTGGTAACCCATGGAACAAAGAGGACAATTGCTTGTCTGATCATCTGCCAAGCTATTCTTCAGAAGCCTCTGATGTTCCATATTCATTAGAAATGCTCCTTCGGTTTGTAGCCGATGAGAATAGATCTGTTGTTCTTGGTGTGGCTGGGGCAAGTTACAGGGACATGCTTATGAGTTGGGTGTGCCGTTTGCGCCAGCTCAGAGTCACCAATTTTGCAGTCTGTGCTCTAGATCAAGAGACATACGAATTCTCCGTCTTGCAGGTAATGACGAATTGATTTCATTCTATCATTTTGATTTTTCTTGTTTTCTGTAGTTGTTTTCGTTTTGCAAAACTGTCAATTTATGCACAAGTTTTCAATCCCTGATTCTAGGGTTTGCCGGTTTTCAGAGATCCAACGTCGCCAAAGAACGTCAGTTTTGATGACTGCCACTATGGAACCCAGTGTTTTAAGCGGGTGACGAAGGTTAAATCGCGCATTGTTCTGGAGATTATAAGGATGGGGTACAACGTGCTGCTGAGTGATGTTGATGTCTACTGGTTTCACAATCCAGTGCAGTTCCTGCACTCTCTTGGACCTGCTACATTCGCAGCCCAATCAGATGAATACAATGAGACAGGTGACTTTTACCCCTTAGTGGTTATGATTACAAATTTGGTTTTGCTAATGCTTCTTCTGCTGGTGGATAGCAGTGTTCTTATATTTAACTCAATGTGTTAGATTTTCTTGCACATTTCACACCTTGTAGCATGGTGCCAGTCTGCATTCAAGAAATAGAATACCTACAAAGAACATTGTGTTTGAGAATTCTCTCACTGTTCTTTGTTCACAGGGCCAATAAACCTGCCACGCCGGCTAAATTCAGGTTTCTACTACGCCCGATCAGACAGCGCCACCATCACCGCGATGGAGATGGTAGTGAAGCACGCGGCCAAATCAAACTCATCAGAGCAGCCAAGCTTCTATGACGTCCTGTGTGGGAAGGAAGGTGTGAACCGACTCGGCAACGACAGATGCCTAGAGCCTAGCACAAACCTCACCGTCGTGTTCCTGGACCAGGACCTGTTCCCCAACGGAGCTTACAAGGGACTTTGGGAGAGGCACGATCTGCGCTTGGCTTGCAGGAACCTTGGGTGCTTCATCATCCACAATAACTGGGTAAACGGGAGGAAGAAGAAACTCTGGCGACAGATGGCATCCGGACTGTGGGACTATGATCCTAGCTCCAGGATGTGCTTACAGAGCTGGGGTGAAGCAAGTAGTAGCTTCACAGCGGCCGGTCAGTTTCATGCGTCTGAGGACACGGAAAGTTAGTACCTGACCTTTTAGAATTAGACAGCTAGCTACTTGCCAATGCTAATTCTGAAGATGGTCAAGGATCGACAGCCTACTTTTTTTCACAAGATGTATATGATGTATTGTTTGTTTTGTTGATATATGATGTCATCCACACAAAAGAACATCGTTCAGAGTTCATACTTGAATCACGAAACATAAACAGTAATAGCAAATCATGCCTCTCAGCTATCTGATACTCGGTTACGGAGACGGCATAAATATTTTAGGTATTAAACAGGAAAGGAAAAGAACATAAAAGGAAAGGAAAAACTTACATTTATCTTGGTGGTTCAGACCCTCTACCCTTCATTTGTGGCTGCTTTAAGTTTCAGAACCAAGCATCCACATGATAATCATCACAACACTAGATGGGCATTACTTTTCCAGGCTTGCAGCTCATTTCAGTGATAAACTTACAATACAAATAAACAGGCAGGCAGAGCAAGATCCATGCTGATTTGGTGCCCACATGAAACTCTCGAATCTGGAACAGGCTAATAAAGGTAGCAGTGTCTTCAACGAAAATGAACAGTAGAGGTCTTATGTCAAGAAAAAAAAAAGGCTGCACTGTCTCACTTCATCTTGGCTTCCGTAAATAGAACATGCTTGTTTACACGAGGATCGTACTTCCTGAACTCAAGCTTCTCTGTAATCCGCCGAGGATTCTTACGCTTCACGTAGAAAAAACCAGTTCCAGCTGCTGAAACGAGCCTGATAAATATCGATGCACGCTTTGCCTTCCCCATCTAGTGGGTATGAACTTCCGCAGCAAAAGGAAACTGAAAATGCTGCAGGCAAACAGAACATTAGAGTAAAGTTCAAGCTTCTGCAATGTCAAAGGCAGACACAAGGAGCAAAAGGAGGATAGCAAATCAAGAGAAATCTCATACATCTAGCAAAAGAATACTGCAGCAAGCCATACAATGTTAAGATTGAGAATTTGAGACACATCCGGAGAATATAAGTTAAATAAGAAATTCTCCAAAAACAGGTTCGCGTTGGTCATATGGGTTTGCACATATGGCCTGTTACCCGATACATCTACTACAGTTTTGGATTTTTCTATGTACATATCGCCTTGTCTAGACTTTAGAGATCACATTGCTGACCTGGTCTGGGCATGATAACTCAACTGCTATCCAGTACATTATATTGTACCTTGATCCTTACATACATATAGTTAGTCTTAGATTGGTCATTCAGCAGTCATAAGTAGGTTGAATAACCAGTAGAAATGCACTGAATGTTTATATGATATACTACGCCTTGAGTAAACTCAATGGTAAATAAGCAGTTTTGTCTACACCCTGATGGACCCATTAGCTGTACTGCATCCTAACGATACAAACCGCATCAACGATCAATCTGCTCCCAGGACGATTGCCCACCACAACAACAATCAAACTTCCCAGAATCCACAAAGAAAAAGCTGGATGGGATCGACCCTCCCCGCAAAGAAATTTCGGTTCCAGGCGATGACGGCGAGGTCGGGCGGCGTGGACTAAGGCTCTCTAAACAAGGATCCCTGGTTCGGATCTACAAGGCTACAACATACTCCAAGACTTGTCCAAAATTATTCAACGGATCCTGCCTCGAGATTTACCGTGGAAAGCCGCCGCCGCCGCCGCGAGCGCAGGGGACGGGAATGAAGAAGAAGAAGAAGCAGCTTGTGCCGTAGTGCGGCTGGCGGGTGGGACCGGGAAGAGAGAGTAGGGTTTACTACGTCACGCGGTTGCCTGGAGATGCGTGCGAAGGTAGATGGGCGGACCGTAGTCCCAGCAGAAAAACTAACTGAGTGTGCAAGTTTCTTTGTTGTTGACTGGAACTATGCCGGTGCGTTGCAATAGGATATAAATATTCTAGTATGTTAGCTTATGATTTACCTGTCAATAATAATGCGATTTGTGTAAATAAATGTTCAACAAATTCTACCCGTGATTACCTTATATTTTGATTAGAACTTTGATAAGTAAATTAAAGTGAATTGGTTCAGAAGGTAAGTAAATTAAGATGATTGATTATCATATGCATAGAATGTTGGACGAAGAGGTGATGGAAAGACAGGTGAAATAGGAATTTTACGTTCTTTTCTTAAGTAGTAGAGATTGATGAGGAAACATTTGCAACGGGAATGGTCGGCATGTTCAGCATAATCCTGAAGCACAACACAAGTTGTATAAATTACTCTACCGAAATCATCCTGATTCCGTAGCAAATAGCACAAAAATTTCAGTTGAATTACACACTGAACAGATCAATCCCCGGCACCAGTGGCGGAGCTAGCCGAAAATCACTGGGCGCGAAACATAAATCATCAGTGTTTGAAGGGGCCAGATGCTAAAAAAATATAATCTAAACCCTCCTAAAAATATCCTTCAGGAATGTTTGAAGGGGCCAGATGCTAAAAAAATATAATCTAAACCCTCCTAAAAATATCCTTCAGGAATTGATCCATTGTTGGGGCGGTTCCCCCCCCCCCCCCCCCCCCCCTCAACACAATATTTTTTTTGAAGGGGGGGCCTTAAGCTAGCCGGCTGTCCAGAGGATGCAAGGCGTCCGCTGCTTCCTTGCTCGACACATGGCCTACTGGACCACACACGCTTCTCACGTCTTCTTTCTGCAACAGTGGTGTTGTTGCAGAACCAAAGGAAGTGAGCGACGATTGCGCAAGTGCGTGAGCGGCCGAAGATGTAGTAGCAATTTTTACAACATGGGCCTTGTTGTAGAATATTAGATGCGGCGGAGATGCCTTCGCAACAACAATGGTCTTGTTGTAAAAAATTAGAGAAAAGGAGGTTGTGCAACACAAGTCTTATTGCAGAAAATTAAAAAAGAGAAGGTTTTGCAACAAGGGTCTTATTACAAAAAATATAGAAAAGAAGATTAGAAAAGAAAAGGAGGAGGTTGTGCAACGTGGTTTTTGTTGCAGAAAATTAGAGACGAGAAGATTATGCAACAAGGACCTTGTTGCAGAAATTAGAGAGAATGTTTTGTCACAAATATTTTGTTGCAGAAATATAAAATTCCGTAAAAAAAGTCTTATTGTGAAAATAATAAAAGAACAATACGGACAGCTCCATCAACGAATTGGACGGCTCGCGAGGCGGCAGATCTTTTAAAAAGATCCGCCAACCGATGCGTAGCACGCCCCCTTTTGATAACCCACATCCCACAGAAATCAGGAAACATAATCCCATCTTGCAAAGTCTCAAACGGGACTGTAAAAAAAAAGATCCATGTTCCAAACTGATCATAAATCTTTTTCTTGGACAAATTATTGGTTATCCTCAAACAAGGGTGACGGTGAAACAAAAGCCGAAAATCGGAATTCTACAAGAACGGCGCTAACAGGATGTACAAGATTCACAGTTCAGATACATGAAAGCTCCGCCTGATTGCTCCGAACAAGTCAACAAACTCAAACTGTACAAGAAGAGGAAGAAAAAATGCTGTGGACAAAACTAAAAAAATCAAAAAGAAAAGGTTGCCGATGAGGAGAAGAAAACTTGGCAACAATCTGTGCACAGATCCTATCTGGCGAAACTCCGCCGTCTCCCGGATACCGTATCTCCCAGCTTCTGCAATATCAAATTATGTACAGGCCAACACAACACAATGGAGTGGCCGGCAATGTGTTGATCACAGCTGCTCCGTCATCCATCGCTGCCATCCTCCAGTGGCTAGTACATCTCCTGTCGTCTCAAGACTTTCTCTTCGTCGTCGGTTCTCCTCGCATCCTCCTCGACGTGCCTCAGTAGTTCTCCGTTCAATCTTGTTGCCGACGTGGGAGACAACGGTGCATAAAGGCCTACTTCACGACGAAACAATGGGGTGTTATGAGCATGGACTCAAGAAAACCTGAATATATGATGAAAGGGGTGGGAGTTCAGTCAGGGTTACATACTTCTCGATTGCGGGATCCTTTCGTAATCCTTGGTGACATGCAACAAGATGGTACCGGACAACACAACAATCAGGCCACATATTTCAGAAGTAATGCTTCCAAGGCTCTGACCAGACCAATCCTGCGTTTATCATTATGATACAGTAAGAAGTTCGGTTAGCTCATATGCTTTTTTCACAAAATTTAATATGCCAACATAGTGGTGCTTAGCAGAGCATGACATTGTGTTGAAGGTTGCTCTTGGCATTACTATGTTGCAGGATAGAGCTACGGAGTAAGCCAAAAAATTTATGCTAAGCTATAGTCCCAGTAGCTTAGGATACTATATTTCAGGTGCGGACAAGATACAATGGCAACAAGTGTCTCCAAGTGGTGCCAATAATTACCTAATAAACAATTAACACCTTTTGTGGGATGAACGGCAGAACAGAACAAAAAATTTACCTTAAACATTATGATGCTTGCGAGTATTGTCAATGATGTAAACATCACATAATAAATTGGTGATACAACTGCCGTGTTAAATGTATCAAGTGCCTGAAAAAGAGGAACAATCACTACATTGGAGGCTGCCAATACAGTAGAACTTGCAAATGAACATGGTCACAGAAGAGGCCATAAAATATAATACAGATATGAAATTAGAAATTAAGGCTAGTACATAATTCTTAAGAAAAACATATTTACGTAGGTTCCTACATGCACAAACAATATACCCCTACACAATTATCATAATCTTCCGATTCTTCTCTTTAGATATCTATGGACTATGGTTGCTGAGAAGAATAACAAAATGCGACTTTTAACATAGCAATGATTTAAATACAGTATGGCGCTCCCTAGTCCTTTTCTTATTCTTCTCTTTAGATATCTATGGACTATGGTTGCTGAGAAGAATAACAAAATGCGACTTTTAACATAGCAATGATTTGAATACAGTATGGCGCTCCCTAGTCCTTTTCTTATTCTTCTCTTTAGATATCTATGGACTATGGTTGCTGAGAAGAATAACAAAATGCGACTTGTAACATAGCAATGATTTGAATACAGTATGGCGCTCCCTGGTCCTTTCTTAATGAACAAATATATTGGCATAACTTGAGCTGAAGAGCAACAACACTTTCAAATTATCATGAAAGAAGTTAAAAGATAGTACGGTTATCTCTATTGCTTCAGGGACAGTTCAAGCATTCAAATTTGATGTTCATACTCCTAGTTGTGCAAAACATGTTGCTTTGAACATACAACAGAGTTCTGAAACTTTGACTGCGGACGATCTTCTAAAATATGTAGATGGGACATATGAAAATCGTATGAATAGATTTTTTTTGCAAGGTACTAGCATAATATCATAATAATGTCAGGTTGTATTAATATACTGCAACAGAAGTTAGTGGTCGAAATTGACTTTTGGAGACACCTTTGATGTCCAAAGTAAGTTCTAAAGAACTGGAGGGAGTACTAATGAATCAATCTTCGGAAAGCTGTTGCTTGATGGCATTTTCCCTAAGGATACACATTATAATTAATTGATTACTGAAAATACATAGTGCACTCATACAAACCTTGTTCAGGTAATTCATCTGTGTCAGCACACAAATAGCCACGACAAGCATAAAGAACCACGTCTCGGGATATGCTAACTGATTCGTCCCCTCAAAAGTCAACTTCAAGGATGTACCAAGTGCTTTAACACTCATTACCTGAGTAAGGAGAAAGGGTCAGAACCTTCGACGCGAAGGTTAAAATTAAAACTCGGTGATTGCATATAAACTGTTACTCCCTCTATAAAGAAATATAAGAGCGTTTAGATCACTAAAGTATATCAGAAACTGGTGTTGAAAGCGACATTACCGAAAGAGAACCCATCAAAGAGCAAATGGCGGTGTAGATCAAGACGTTCGACTGCCCCCAGAGAGGGGAGAAATGGAACACCAGCACAGAGACCAGGACTATAACCGAAGCAACATATAGCAAGAAAGCTGCACAGGAACATGAAGAAAGCCCTCGGTTATTCGATCGCACTTCCTAAAACCAGCAGTGAACTAAAAGGGCACTGCACCCATGATAACAAGTTAACAACTCTCACATGGTTGTGTTGCCATGTGCCATATCTCCTTGACCGATGTGATCTCCTGCTCCAGCGGCGCGTGGATGACGATCACCATCGACCCCGCGATGCACATCACGCAGCCGAGCACCCCCAGCGCGTGCAATCTCTCGTTCAGGATGAAATGGGCCAGCACTGCACTGGACAAGGAAGAACACCAGCAGAATAAACACGCACCTTCAGCATCACATCTTAATTTCACGATTGCTGATTAAAATCACGGCTTGTGGTGTATGTGGTGCACACCTGACGATTATGCTCAGTGCTCCCAGAGGAGTAACCAGCACCGCCGGGGCGAAGGCGTAGGCCACGAAATTGGCGATCTCTCCCACGATCACTGAGAAGAGAAGAAGATAGAATTGGTGCGAATCAGTTACCCACTGCAAGCTAAGAATTGCTATTGCTGGGAATTCCAATAGAAAAGAAGCTCACTGGTGATCATGCCCACCCACCATAGGGGCTCCAGGAGGTAGGAGTGCCCACCCACCCCTGCACACGACGCAAAAAAGGGGGTTAAAACAGAGGACATTTTCAGAGGACTAAACAAACTCTGAAGAAAGAACAAGACGGCTCTGGTTAAGGGAGGGAGGGAGGGACCGGCGCTGATGCCGGAGGAGACGGCGGCGCGGTGGAGGCCCTTCTTCTTGATGATGAAGCTGGAGCCGATGAAGCCGCTGGAGAGGAGCGCGAGCACTATCCCGCGCACGTTGTCCGCCGACAGCTCCTGCTGCCCGCCTCCGCCCCCCATCCCTCCCTCCATGACCGCGATCGCGGGCTCCTCAGATTGGTTCCGGCGCGGCCGGCGGCCGGATCGGATGGCCCCGCCACCGCGCAGCTCCTGCGAACTTCCTCTTCGCCTGTACACTGATCTCGACGGGCGGGGGATGGGAATGGGATGCGGGTTCTTGGACGGCTCCGGCGCGTAGGATTTTGTTTCCTGCGTGCGGGTTCTTGGATGAGGGGGCGGGCGAGCTGATTGGCCAATGGCACAGGACAGGGTGGAGGACGACGGGATGGAACGGACGGACTTGGAAACGAGACGAAACAGCAGTAGACACGCTGATCCGGGCGTCGCTCTCCGAAGTAGTAGTATTTATTTCCCTGAGCGGAGATCGCACCGGTGGCATGGCTGGCTTGCTGACTGGGAACCTGACGGTGACAGGTGATGGGATGAGACCCGCACGTGGTGATTTTCAACCTACACCGTGTGTGACATTGATTTGCATGTGGCAATTCTGTTTTTTCCCCCTGTTTTTTTAGCATTGCTTTTTCCCATGTTGACAACGATCAATACGTCAAGCGGTTCCTATAAAAAAAAAGTGAAACGTAGTACAATCAAAGTTGCTCGCATACACGGGCAGAAGATAATACTATCCTCCTAACCATCCAACCATATATTGGTTCGTGGTTCGGTTCGTTATAAGCCGGTGAATAGCACCGATTCTTTTTCCTGCTCACTGAGAAGCCGGAGCTTTCGGTGGTTTACTGCAAAAAAACATGATGAACATATTTTCAGCTAAGGCTCTCTCAGATGGAGCGTGTATTTGACGTGTTAATGTGAATTTTATCTTAGATGGAGTTTCCTTCATCATTAGTAAAGCGGATCAACAGATGATAGTGTTCTTCTTCTCCCTTACACAAACTATGTTAGGGCATCTCTAACGTTGACCCCTGAAATGGACACTGTATTTGTCGGCACAGATGTGGGGTCAGCCATCCAACTCTGACACTCAAAATAATTACAGAAAATAACACAATTCATCCATAAATAACATGCAAATACCCCTAGTACAACAATAGTTCAAATGTAAATATAACAACCGAGATAACAAGATATTCAACAAGTTTTTCGTGTTCACTGATTCCAAATTCAACGATAATAGAGTCAGAACCAGCACATGTCGTCCCACACATAGTTTCACTTGAGCTTCCTCAACAATGTAAGAGCATAAATGGTATGCCCTCAAACCTTTGGTACAACACGATATTGCGTCCAAACTATACAACGTGATGATTATCAAGTTGCAACATTGAGCGAATCAATGAACTGACCAACATGTAAAGCAACAAGAAGCAAAACTTACGATTTCCATGGTTGAGGGGCTCGATGGCCACATTGTCTTCACTTGTGCAATTGCACCGCAATAACTTCATATGGTGTTGGAGATGGTGTACCACCAATGCGTTAGCGGCTCGCATTGCGTTCACGGATGGCGTGCATGTCGTAGGGCGCGAAGTTCTTTTGCTCATGAAATGAAGCATGCATGTTTTGCCAAAAGGCCGAGCCCTCTTGCCTCATGCCTACAAAGTCCGCAGTTACGGCCAACCACGCCTTGCACACAACTCATTCTCAATCACCGAGTACCCCGCCATTGTGCTTACTCTAGAAAACAACGATTTCAACAGAAAAAAGCTCAATAACATTTAACCGAACACCTGTCGGGCGTGGTGTCCGTCATGGACGACGTCGACAGGGAAGCAGAGGGCACCTGGTTGCAGAGGGGTCTTAGGTGGACGGCGGCGTAGTCCAAGGCGGGCAGGCGCATGGGTGGGGGTTGTAGACGTCCGAGGATGGCTAGGTCGCGAACGAAGAGGTACAGCGGTGGCGACGGACAAGGAAGGTGTGGATGAAAGCAAGGGGGAGCACGGTAGCGTGCAAGAAAAGTGAACCGGAAGGAGGATTTAAATAGGCGAGGGGTATCGGAGTCCTACACCAGTTTGCAGGAAAACGAATAGCAGGTCACATCGGTAAGACTACGTTGGATGACAAATTGGGTTCGGACACAACTCGGTCCGTTGTGGTAGGTTTGAGGGTCAACTTTGGAGATGCCCTTATGCACCTGATTTGTAAACTTTCATTACACATTCCCATGTAGTTGTACAGTCCATCAAAAACCCAATTCGGTGCCCAGACTCATCTGCACCCGGCCAGAAAGCAAATCAAAACAAATACTAAAAAAATTCAAAAAAATCCAATTTATTTTTTGTGACAGATAATTTTATGTGTGAGGTTCGCTCCAAATTTCAACTTATTTAGACATCTGAGCAGCTCTCTGCAAAAAAAAGAAAATCGGGTCAGAACAATGTGTGAACAATAAACTTTTTTACAGACCCTGATTTTGTTTTTTTGCTGAGAGTTGCTCAAATGTTCAAATGAGTTAAAACATGAAGCGCACCTCACACATAAACTTATCTACCACACAAAAATAATTTGGAATTTTTTGAATCTTTTAGCATTTGTTTTGATTTTTTTTCGTGGGGGGGGGGGGGGGGGGGGGGGGGGGGGGTTGCAGATGAGCTTGGGAGCAAAAACGCCGCACTCTACAGTCCATTTGGTATTTATCTTTTCTTCTATATATACTCCTGCGTTCTTGGAATCTTCAAAAACCTTACATAGGGCCCAAATTTTGCTACAACTATGAGAAGCTTTTAATGCTTGGACCGGTGCATTTCTGATAACTGAATGCCAAAACTTTCAAAGGAAATACATCATAGCACGTAGACAAGAAAAAAATGAGAAAAGAAAGATGCGAAAGAAAAAAAGGAGTACAAACAAGAACGTTTACCACCACTCTCATATTATATCAATCAGTCATCTCAAGAGCTAGACCCGTCATCAGACAAGGACCAGAATTCAATCACAACACGGCATAAAACTTGGCGGCGGCAGCAGCAGCAGAGTACCACATCATGCCGCGACATTTGTCAATCAGTCGAAATGTATATCCAAAGAGCTGACTATAAATAACCAAATGGGCTAAGCGTTCATTCTACAACCACATTCCCAGGCACGCGGCAGGCTAGCAGGGATGTCAATCAGCTTGAACAATGAAGATATCACGGTGACAGCGTAAGTCGAGCATGGAGCACTTGATCTCATCTGCGCGGCTCCATCGAACTGCCATTCTTCTACTCGGGCAGCCGCTCATGTACATCATTGACGCAGCATGTCTCGCAGCTGAAGCACCTGCTGACGTTGCTCCGGGGGCAGCGCGTTGATCTGCTCCGGCGACATGCTCATGACTTGCTGTACTAGCATCTTTTCCATGTCCGCTGTCAACTGCTCGAATAACAACTACGTGAGTGGTTCATTTTTTAGGAAAAGGGGGTAAAGCGTAGCCCATATGACCACTTGTGTTCTAAAATGCAGTTGCAGGGACACTTACAGGTGCTTCTAGGCGGCCTGTCTGCATGCCGCCAATCCCTTGGGTCATCTGTCCAGGTAGACCTTGAAATTGTCCAGGGAAATGGGAGCCAGCCGACGATGCTTCTTGGTTGCCACGCCCCCATGGAGCTGATCTATCGACTTGCATACTTTGGGAATTGTAGTGCGAGCTCACATGTGAATTAGCCTGTTAAACAGACAAATTACAAGAGTTAACTGTTGATTTTTGAGTCCATGATTGACACATCACAGATAAGGTGGGACTGTTAGAATCTGGCGAACAACAATAATCTATCTAAGAAGTGATGTGTGGTTTGCATAGACTAAAAATAGGTTGTGATTGATGTCCTTATACTAAATTTCAGGTTGTCCTTGATGTCCAAAGTCAGCAATAAGCTGGCAATCCATAAATCAACAAAATCCAAGACATGAATTAAACCTGAAACTGGCTTGTTAAGGGTTTCCTATTCAATCTTTGCAAGAGAATATGGAATGACCAGCTTTCAGAGGAGTTTATGCGCGAAAAAATGTTGAAGAGATGCTTAAAACTGTCCATGGATTAGATATTATATATGAGCCCTCAATTTTTGTGATGTCCTAACAAGAATAACTAGGATATGTGGTCCTTGCTGAGAAAACATAAACGTTTTAAGCATGCTATATTTGGCGTTTGGTTCAACTGTCCAAGCAAAAACCCTGTGAGCAGTATCAAATATTGAAAGGAGGAATAAATAATGACATGGTGGTAAAGAATTTGGAGCACAGCAGCAAGAAAAAACAGTAACTTTTGAACTGCATGTGCACTGATTTTTTTTATAATGTCAAGTGTCAATCAGAACAAGGAAAAGAACTGTAGAACCTAGCCAAGTAAAACATGTAGAAGGCAATGCGAATGTCATTTAGGCCAACATGTGTGAAATATTAGTCTATTGGATTATAGATAATAAGAGTCAATTCATGTGCTACTTTATAATGCTGATAATATGTCATATGATACAGATAATTTATAACAGCAGTCAGGACTACTACACTATGATAGCAAGAGGTTAGTTAACAATTACTCATTGCATGCATGGTTCTTCGAGACCTAAAACTCCTGAGATAATAGCAGATCAACAATACTCCATCATTTCATTTACATCCTGAAACTGATTTTGCACAGCAAATGCTGAGGAAAGGCAGAAACATTCAGGAATATACTTGCACTTTTCTTTACACGAGGAAAAAGTCAACTTTAAGACAGCATAATCAAATTAATCATATCTTCCAGAAGATGAGATATCACACCTGGTATAGCTGTGGTGGTGGCTGATTCGGCAATGGTGGTGGCTGGTTGGGTAATTGCTGCTGCTGTTGACCTGTAAAGAAAGAATTTTGTGGATTCCCACCTGGCTGAGAAATTCCAAATATCATGGTCAGTTTGCAAAAGAGTATATAGTTATCAGAACCACATAAATTTAGTATAGAACCTTACATGAAACATTGGTTGTTGCAACATGTGCTGACCATATGTACTGGGTATTTGCTGATGCATCTGATGTGTATATGCCTGCATGGAAGGTGGCCTAGGCAACTGGGGCAGAGGTGGCTGTAATTGCTGGTTAAACATTCCAGGATTTTGCAATGGTTGCTGTGGTTGACTGTTCACTGTTGGCATATGAGATGGAACATTTGAATACTGTGGAGGAGCATGAGGAGGCATGGTAACATTTGGATACTGAGATGACTGCGGTGCTGATGCAGAATGCATCTGATGGATAGGGTATCCTTTTGATTGTGCTGATTGTGGTGGATTTGCTGGCATAGGTGGAAGGTCCAAAGATGATGTCACATTAGAAGCGCCCAATGGAAATTGGCCAGAAGGTTGCAAATTCTGTTGATTGGTAGGCAAGGGAGGCTGGGGCAAGTTAACATGATCTTGTACTGTAGCTTTAACTGATGCAGGAGGAGTTGTCTGAGCAGCTGCTGGCTGGGGCGTGTCGGAAGATTGTGCCTGTGGAACAACAAGCATTTGATGACCAAAAATATTCAATTTCAACATTAATAATCCAAGTATTAACGTCAAAGAACATATGTTACGTACAGCTTTAGGTGTTTTGACCATTCCGAGAACCACTTGGGCCTGCAAGGAGAAAATATACTATATGAGAAATTCATCCAGCACAAATGGGTACAACAGATTCAATCATTGTAAGAAAAATAATCAAGTTGAAACTTGAAAGTTCACATATGCAGGCAGATAACACACCAAACAATCCTGTATTGACTGCAAGATAACAAGGCAAGTTTGCCAGGAGGACAAAAGCAAAAACGTTAATGATGTTTATTAGAATGCTTATAACAATTGAACAAACCATTGGGAAACAGGCATATTAGAACAAGTAGTGGATTCGGTTTTTGTCTTTTATATTTTTATTTTCTGCAGGGTAGGGAGAAGCCTTGCGCCTTCTTTTTTTTGAAGGCAAGTGACTTTGCAAACTGCTCAATTTTGCCCTCTAGGGCCGGGAACTAATGAATAAAAAATGGTTGGATACGCCCCTCTACCATATCTAGAGAAAAGTTTGCTAGAAAAGCGTAAGCGTGTGACACAAATTCTTCTTCTTCGTCCATTTTCTTTCCATATAGAAACAACAGGTGTGAACGCCCTCTGGTGACACTATCAACGTTAACACAATATATACACCATGTTCCTATGACTGTATTTCCATCTAAATCATGTAAAGAGCGGCATATAATGTTTTCTACAACATAAATGACCCCCGATTCCACTCCCTATGCAAACATGAACCAGGTTTAACCGGGGTAGCCAGCAATTCACACCACATGTTCAGCGACTACCATTTGCGACAGGCATGGGGTTTTATCCTACCCCTTCCTGCATAGACACACGGAATCTGTACCAGGAAACCCACAAACCCTAGCGGCGCAGGCCGCGAGAGGACTCACCCGGAAGAGCGCGCGGGTGACGTCGGGGTTCTCGACGAGCATTCGGCGCACCCTCTCCTGGTCGTGGTCGAGCATGGCCTGCGGGACGAGGCGAAAAGGGTGAGGAGGCCGGGAGGGGGGGGGAACCGGGCTCGTAGGGTTTGGGGATTGGGGGGCGCACCTTCATCTGGGACATGAGGTCGTACATCTCGGGGCGGGACATGCCGGAGATGTGGGTCGCGAGGGCCTCGCCCGCCGGCTGATTCGCCGTCATGGCGCGCGCGGGGGCAGGGGAGCGGCCGGAGCCGGTGCGGCGGCGATTTGGGCGGAGGCCGGGGAGCGCTATCCGTGCTGCGAGCTTCAAGCCTGTGTTTGTCTGTGGGCTGTGGCCGGTCGGTCGATTCCTTGATGTGGGCCAGGCCTTTTCTTTTCTGCGGAGAAAAGGGCCCATGCTCTAAAACGAGAAAAAAAAATTACTGTCTCGAATCAAACTTTCTAAATTTTGACCAAGTTTATAAAAAAAAGTTAACATTCACAATACCAAATCAATACCATTAGAATCATTATTCAATATAATTGCATACCATATATACTTCTTATCGTGAAAGCTAGGTTATTTTATATTAACCTGGTCACTTAGGTCAAAGGTAATATGCGGAGTAAATAAAAATGAAAGGAGCACTGGGTCTTTTTCATTTTTTTGCGATGATTATTTTTCTGTGAAGGGCCTACTTTAATTGAAAAATATATAAATTTTCAACGATTTTAACTGTTGGAAAACTTATATGTGTGTAGTTTACTTTTCCTTCCCTTCCAATGGCATCTTTTGGGTTCGATTTATTAGGGTTTTCTTCATTTACTTGTGCCTCTTGGAAAAAAATCCATATGGTTCTATTGTGTGTCAATTAGGCCTACATGATTCAAGTTGGATGACAGTGGAATCATTTCCATGCATCTTTTTTTCACCCTGCAAGTCAAAAACAGCCCTAAGAACCTCCTTGGAAATTTGGGAATTTGCAAGGCGGGGAATTGAATGCGTAAATCTTGCATAAAAATGTTAACATGTGAATTCACGAACTTGCCTCTTTAAGCGATTTTTGCCTAAATTTTACACTGTGTTTGGAAAGAGGAGATTCATGCAAGACGCGGATTATCGAAGTGGGGGTGGGGGTTTAAATCAATTTATAGGATTGTGAGAAAAACAGTCTGGTTACCAAGGTGACTTCATTAATCATGGTCTTATCGTATATGGACATCAACAAATGTACAGAAAGGCAATTATAGAAGGACAGTAGAACACCTAAGATTTTGGTAAGGAGGGAGTACTCCGTTTAACGAAAATTTTGTCTTCAGAATGTGCATGCAAGCTGTGTAAGAATATTAAAACGAGCTGCCACTAATCCATGTTACAACAATTGCTACTGCGGTCGAAGAGTGAATTTGGTGCAGATGAGACGGTTCACAGTCGCAAACCACTGTTACATTATTTCTCATCAAGTCGACAATGTGTGCACGATGCGTAGTCATCTCTATGCCTCAGAGAATGCGATGACCACGGACCATTCAGAAAAACGCCTCATCTCAACGCATGTTCTGACAACTAAGCATAAGGCAAACTTGGTGGCGTGGTCTCAAACTCTTAACAGAGACCGTGTGCTATACATATAGCCTATTCTTCACATGGGAATGGGATGCCCAAGAAATGGAGATCGTTATAAGAAGATGGGATGAGTGCTGATATCAGTCGTAATGTTAGGCAACCTAAACTGCCCAAACTACCAAGCCATTTGACTAGAAACGCAATTGCACAGGAGTCTCGATATGCTCTCCTTCCAACAAAAAACAAGCGCAGCTAGGATTAGGTCAATTTGGAGCTTTGTCCTTCCAGCAGATCAGATCCATCACCGCCGCCATATGCTCTTGCGTTGCTTCGCTTGCTTGTGCCTGTAAGATGGTGAAGTAATGCTCATTCAATTCACAGAAGAAAGAAAAAAAAAACAGGTTTGTATAACAAACAAATAGCTGGTCCTAGATAGGCAGATCCAGACAGGCATTCTAAGCTTGAAATCTGATACACTCAAGGTCAATGTCCTAATTTTGCACTAGTGGGATTGGTGTAGTAGTTCTCAAAGAAGCATGATTCTACTACATAATTGCCAAGTCAAGCACAACACCTAAAAAATCCGTACTTCGAAATTCAGATCAACTTATGCATAAGGTGTACCAACTAAACAACATACACAACCGCCATGACAGTCCACAACAAATGCCACACAAAAGAGAGGTCCACTCGTGTAGTTACACTGATGACATCTATACCAATATATCACGTTCAGAATAATGTAAAGACAGCAAACCTAAATAACAGCCATCCTGCAGTAGAATGTAACCATGATAGTCCACAACAAATGCCACACAAAGAGAGTTTCATTCGTCAATGTAAAGACGGCAAACCTAAAATAGTCTAAATGACGGGCATCCTGCAGTAGAATGCAACCATGACAGTCCACAACAAATGCCACACAAAGAGAGTTTCAGTCGTCAATGTAAAGACGACAAACCTAAAATATTCTAAATGACAGGCATCCTGTAGTAGAATGTAACCATGTGCTTACCTCTCCAGTTCTTTGCTACGCTTACGGAACTCTTTAGCAACGTCATGACCTTGATAGGAAGCAAGCACTGCCCGAATATCAGAAGGCCTTGCTATGGCAAGATCTGTAATATAAAAGTTAGCATCATTAACACTTAAGCACTTTGAGGTCACAGACTCAGAAGACAACAACGAAGATACCTAGAACCACATGGTAATGCCGTAAGACAGGAGATGCTTTTTTTTAGGGATACAGGAGACGTGTTGGTACACTTACACTCAAGAAATGGAATCAGATCCAGCAATTCAGTGTCATCAGTTTCAAGTTTCCAGGGTTTGACTGTAACACAATTTTCAGGTTGCAGGCAGGATTCAAGAGCATGTGCGCTGACGTAAAGAACTTGCGCAGGATTTCTGTTCAACTTTGACAAATCCTGGTAAAACATGACAAAAAATATTAAAAGGAGAAATATCATACAGTAACAAAACGGAAGGCTTGGTGATGGCTCACATGTCAGAAAATTGACCCAATAAACAAATAAACAGATAAATACACAATTGAATGGTTCACTTCTCTTGAAATTCCCAACAATACAAGCATCGATCTTAATTTACAATAGAAAGAATACTATAATACTGTATTAGTGTCCATATTGATTTACATGCATCCTTGGGTATAGGCTCACATACTTATTTAGGAGCACATACCGTGAATGATTGAAAGGAGATTATTAGTATAAAACAGCAAAATGGATGATATTCACTATTACTGACAATCTTTTATTCTTTATGGAGTGTGCTTATTGCTCAAATAGTAAAGCCAGGCAGTCTTCATACCCGATAATGTTTACCATCTTGGTACTTAGTTGCAGGCCTTGATAATTTGCGTATCTGACCCGTTGAGTCCAACCTTTCAACCACAGGGTCCACATACTACAAGTGAAACATGTAGACATTAGGGTATTAACATAACAGTCTACCTGAAGGATAAGTTAAAAACAACTTACCATTTGCACTTGATCAGAATATACAACAACTTCATACATGGTTGCCATATGTTGCAGAAAAGCCTCAACTCCTGGTCTCTTGAATGTCTTCCAACCTCTCTCACGCTTTACACAGAGAGAAAACATTACATTGATATTCCTGAATTGCACAAATAGGAAAATAAAAAGAGGATAAAAAATGAAAGACAATTTATGAATTATCCCATGCAATGGAACTAATAGCAACATAGGTAAGATGAGTTGAGTTCAACCCTCATCCTGCTATGTTATCGTAAGGCAATGGAAAATCTCATGAGCATGTTACATGCCTATACACAACCAAGCAAACGAGCCCTGGATGCGGCAATGGAAAAAATCTCATGAGCATGTTACATGCCTAGGCACAAATATCTGCTTCGTTTGGGTAATGCTTAACTGTCATGGGAGTGTACCGAGCCCCTAGCCCAAATTATGGGAAGACCTACTGTTCACGCGTACTGTAGCACAACAGGGACTATTCTCGTCCAATCAAATGAAGAGATAGGAATCCTATTTATAAAGTTGTGCATAAATATTTAGGAAAATAAGAGATGAAAATAAAATTAGTTTTCCTTCAGTTAGAGATGGTTTCATTTAAGTTATATATTGTGCTGCACTTGTTAGCACATTATCTGACAGCATGGAAAACAAGCTGCACATTGCCACTCACATGGACTTGAAGTCTTTTTTTTATAACGTAAATATCAGTCCATGTATCATAGTACCACATTCCCATCAAATCCTAAGATTGGGTTATAGTACTGGAAAAAATCAATCAAAACAGGACTAAATATTTCATTCATCTACCTGCCAATCATTGCATACAAGAGTGTCAGTCAGATCAACAACTAGGGTGAAGATATTCTGGTCGTCCGGATGTAAATCTGGCAACAGTTTGTCTGATGCGGGTTCAGTAAAGCCCTGTCAAACAAATATTTGGTGTGATTATTAACATTTACTAGAAATACAACTGTTAGATAAAAAATGGAAATATTATAATTCGTAACTAACCACAACATGATCTTCAATTCTGGCCCTAATTTCCAGGTAAAGCTCTATCGCTGCAACAGGAACTGCAGTACCAAAACGTACACAACTAGTATTAAGTATTAACAAGGTGCCAAACAAAAAGGTATACTGGAGCTCAAGGAATAATTTTGATTATATTTATGTATTCAGAAGACTCCATCCGCTGCACAAACATGCCATTCTAAGATTTTACAGTCCTATCCCACCAAGGCTGCATGGCATGTATCTGAAGTATTAACAAGGTACCAAACAAAAAAGGTATACTGGAGCTCAAGGAATAATTTTGACTATATGGTATGTATTCAATAAGTACTCCATCCGTTGCACAAACATGTCATTCTAAGATTTTACAACCCCGTCCCACCAAGGCTGCATGGCATGTATCCGAAATACCACATTCCCCTCCTTAGTTACCTCACTTATCACTACTGGATGGGTGGGTGCTACTCTAGTCATAGTAAGTAGTGAACCTTGTGAATAATAACTTTTTGGGGTATGCAAAGGAAAGGATGGCAAGAATTGCCTCGTAGTCGTAGAATGACACGTATTTAGGAAGAAAATGTGTAAGCTAGAACAGCATCTATTGTGGAACAGAGGGAGTAGCAGCATAACTGTATTTAATTCCAATCTTCAATGCATTCACTGAGGACAATTCTTTTGATTTATGACTTACTATAATGTTCGTCAGATCAATGTTATTGGAACGTGTACAAAAGCATCAAGTGAGGAAAGAAGTGAGAGGAGGTAGAAAACAAACAGCAAGAGAGTAAAAACTGTAATATGGCAATCTTGCCGTCCAAAAGGAAAAAATATTTCAGGTAGTAGAAGAAAAGAAGGCAAGTATAATAATAATAACAATAAGATGCCATGGCTTGTACCTTTCATAGCTGTTTCGTAAGCCCTAGCCCGAAATTTCTGCACAAACAAAGCACAGACACTCTAGTATTAGACACAGTTTGACAGACAACAAGGCTGCTAGCTGCAGTTTATTCCCACAATCTCCATTTGTTTCTGTATCACATATAAGTATATTGATGATTTTGGATATCATAGACCTTGTGACAGAACATAGTGATAGTTTAACAATATGTTGCATGTTTCTGTATCGCTAGAGAGGCTTTCCCTTGGACCTCTTACTGCCAGTGCTTTGTTGCATTACACGTTTACAACAAACAGAGCTGCCAATAGGCCAATCAGGTACTCCTCTGTAAACTCCAACTCACCTAGCGAAATTACTCGAGCAAGCAACGAAGCAACGACAATGATGGGAAGACGGCGCGGCATTGGTTAATTCTTACCTCGAATTCTGAAGCGTCCTCCGCGACGGGGATCGGGGTGGTCATCTCCTTCCTGAACTCCAGGGTCTTCTTGTCAACCTCGGACAGCGAATAGGCTGACGCAAAGGAGAAGGAACAAACAAACAAGGCAAGGTCAAGCAAAAGTTGGAACGCGGATGCAAGCGCGGAACCCCAAACGGGAAGGAAGCGCCCGAGCGGAGATCAGGGCGGCGGGGTCGCACCGTGGGTGGCGTAGCCGGCGCCGCCGATGGCTCCGGCAAAGGCCGCGAAGACGCCGAACTTGAGCAGGCCCCTGACCCAGCCCTTGCGGGCCGCGGGGGGAGGCGGCGCCGCGGCGGCCGCCTCCGCGCCAGCGCCGGACGCCGCCGCAGCCGCAGCGGCCGCGGCCTCCTCGGCGGCGGCCGCGGAGGAGGCCGCGCGGTAGGCGTAGGAGGAGGGGGAGGGGGCGCCGCGGGCGTAGGAGGAGTAGGAGGAGGAGGGGGTGGAGAGGGCGGCGACGTCGGGCCGGGGCAGGAGGAGGGCCCGCGATCTCGCGGCGGCGAGGCGGAGCATGGCTGGCGGGGGGCTGGCTGGCTTGGGGGGAAAGAAAGAAAAGGAAGAAGGGGAGAAGAAGAGGGGGGGATTGTTCCCGTGGGGTTTGCGTTTGGTTTGTAGCGGAGGGGAGGGGTTTAAGCGAGCAAATGCCAAAGACGAACTGATTTCAACCCCAACCTGGTTGCGGCGGAGAGCAACGACGAAGCCTGAACTCTGCGCGTCCCTGCGGCGCTGTCGGGGTTCCGCCGCGGGCTTCTGGGCCGGCCAGATGGGCCTTACCTAGCTTCTCCACACACAAATCCATTTTGATATGGCCTGCAAAAAAAATCTCAGCAAGAAAATTGATTATAGCCTGCAAAACAATTTCTGCCCTATTATGGGCAATTTGGAAAAGTCGTAATGGTATGATATTCAACAGAAAGAAAATATATGACCCTATGTGTGTGGTGAAACCAATTTGCAATTGGATCTCGAATTGGGCTATTTTGTAGATAAAGGAACCAGAGGAAAGAACGCTGATGCTGTGGGCAAGGGTGGTAGAACAAAGTGGCAAGTGAAGTTTATCATGCTGCACAGGGGTAGAGGCTGGGTGTTCCAAGGCTTGGTGGCTAAAGGTGAGTCCATAGGAGCGTGTTGGTCTCTCATCCTGGCATTCATTTTCCCTCTTTTTGCGTAGTTTAATATCTAGTTGGTGGTTAGACTTAGTAGGAGTTTGTGGTTATGTGACTGCTGTTGCTAGGAGTGAGATGTCACTCCTGGATGCTTGGTGTTCGACTGGATCTTGATTTATTTAAATGAAATCGGAGGGGGAAACCCCTCTTTTGCCCAAAAGAAAGGCTGCAAAATGGTTGCTCAAATATGTCTTTTTTTAGATCTCAAAATTAAAATGTTTTATAGCGTTTTTTGTCACCCTATGCACTGTAATTAGTTTCATTTGTAACATATGTACCCTCTATACATCTAAGCTTTTTCCCCCTTAAAATGTTTGGAAAATAAATTTTATTTTTTTATTAATTTTATAAAGCATGCACCATGTATTAAAGTTCATCAGCTATTTTACAAAATGTCAACCAGGTTTGCAAATATGGTTTGTTGTGTTTTATGTTTTTAATGAAAAACTAAAATTATTCGCGCAATTTTAGTATAATTGTCATGAGAGTTACAAAAATGTTTGTACGATTTAACAAAAATGTTCACATGTTGAAAAAACTTGTTCATGAAATTTCAAATGAATGTTCATGGAAAGTAAAAGGTAGTCCACATAATTTTTCAGAAATATTCGTTGTACGTAAAAATATTATGCCATTTTAAAAAATTGTTATTGACACTTAAAATCTTTATAAATTTTAAAAAGCATTCATATAAATGTGAAATTTTGTTTGCGCAATATTTCAAGAATGGTCATGACATGTAAAAAAATGTTTGTACATTAAAATAGGCAGGACTAAAATGAATTCGAAAGAGAAAAAAAAGAACGAAACCGGAAAAAAAACAAAAAAAAAACAACCTTAGTTCCTGAATGTAGGACGTCAAAACGAAACCTTGGAGCGAACCAACCTATGGTTGGATGGTTAGAGGACAGTGGTATCCCCATCCACAAGGGTTCAAGTCTTGGTGTTCGCATTATTCCTGAATTTATTTTAGTATTTCCGGCGATGCACTTTTAGTGGGAGAAGACGTTCCCGTCGACGACGAGGCACCTACGGTGACTTTGTAAATCTCAAGATGATATGCCAGTTTAGTCTCTCGGAGGTGCTCATAGGGGTAGGATGTGCATGTGTGCGTTCATAGGGATGAGTGCATGCGCGTATGTATTTCCCCAAAATGCAAGAAGCAACGTTATTGGGCCAGGCCACTTTGCGCGAGACATAGCTCGTCTATGACTCGTTATCAGTCTCGCAATAAAGATATAGCTCTTGCGATTAGATGTTGGGTAAACGCACACACCCAATGACATGCTCGACCCGATTAGTGTTAATCCAATTATTTTCGGAATCAATAACTCCCGAGTGCCAGGTTTTATGCTCTCTCCTCGAACGACCTTTTACCCGTAGGATGGCAGCACTGATCCTAAAGCATGTCCAGGCAGCCACGTCATCGATTCCTTTCGTTCGGAAAAGGAGGTGGCTATCCCGAACGTTTCCATCGCCCACACCCTGCTACCTTATCCATCTTATCTCCTTACCCACCATGCACTCCCAAGCAAACCTCCACTCCATCCCCTTTCCTCGCTACGGAGCACGGAGGCAGAGCACCAAGCGTCGGCGACGAGGCGGCCATGCGCCGGTATTGAGGCTGGCTGTGCCATAGACGAGGCGGGCAGCGGCGGACACGAGGCGGGCGCCGGCGGGGAGGAGCTCCACCGGATCCAACATCGGGATGTTGTGCGACGGAGATAGGGCGAGTTGCGTTGTCCTCGCCGCCATCACGCCTCCCAAACTCCCCGGCGCTGAGCCTTGATTATATTTTCATGAGTGTTTATTTGCCATCTTTTTCAACAAAAATCCATGTACCCGTTACATTTTTCCAAAAAGTTGCCATGTGTTTTAGTGAAAAAGTCTCCTAAATTTGCCATCTTTTCTTTTGAAGAAAAACTTACTAAATTTGCCATGTGTAAACATTTCATTATCGTTCATTATAGGTAGTGGGATAATTTTATTTATTTATTTATTAATACATGGTAAAATTATGTTTTGAGATCATGGAAATTTATGTATGAGATCATGGACCATAGCAAATTCCTTTCTTTTCTTTAATTTTCATGATGGAAATTTTATTCTTTAGTGCCATGGCAATTGTATTTTTTAAAAATGGCAATTTATATTACCACACCATGGCAAATTCCTCGCACATAATTTTGTGTTCAAATTGTGCATACAATATATAGAAATTTAATTAAAAATACCATGGCATTTTTTACTATGAATCTTCCATGGCAACTTTTTTTGTTTGCATGATGGCATTTAAAACAAATTCTTTTTACCCATTGATGACCCACAAGTATAGGGGATCTACCGTAGTCCTTTCAACAAGTAAGAGTGTCGAACCCAACGAGGAGCAGAAGGAAATGACAAGCGGTTTTCAGCAAGGTATTCTCTGCAAGCACTGGAATTATCGGTAACAGATAGTTGTGTGATAAGATAATTCGTAACGGGTAACAAGTAACAAACGTAACTAAGGTGCAGCAAGGTGGCCCAATCCTTTTTGTAGCAAAGGAAAAGCCTGGACGAACTCTTATATAAAGCAAAGCGCTCCCGAGGACACATGGGAATTACAGTCAAGCTAGTTTTCATCATGCTCATATGATTCACGTTCGTTACTTTGATAATTTGATATGTGGGTGGACCGGTGCTTGGGTGTTGTTCTTCCTTGGACAAACCTCCCATTTATGATTGACCCCTCTCGCAAGCATCCGCAACTACGAAAGAAGAATTAAGATAAATCTAACCATATCATGAAGCATATGGATCCAAATCAGCCCCTTACGAAGCAACGCATAAACTAGGGTTTGATCTTCTGTCACTCTAGCAACCCATCATCTTGTTGGAAATATGCCCTAGAGGCAATAATAAATGGTTATTATTATATTTCTTTGTTCATGATAATTGTCTATTGTTCATGCTATAATTGTGTTATCCGGAAATCGTAATACATGTGTGAATACATAGACCACAATGTGTCCCTAGTAAGCCTCTAGTTGACTAGTTCGTTGATCAACAGATAGTCATGTTTTCCTGACTATGGACATTGGATGTCATTGATAACGGGATCACATCATTAGGAGAATGATGTGATGGACAAGACCCAATCCTAAGCATAGCTCAAAGATCGTGTAGTTCGTTTGCTAGAGCTTTTCCAATGTCAAGTATCTTTTCCTTAGACCATGAGATCGTGCAACTCCCGGATACCGTAGGAGTGCTTTGGGTGTGCCAAACGTCACAACGTAACTGGGTGACTATAAAGGTACACTATGGGTATCTCCGAAAGTGTCTGTTGAGTTGGCACGGATCGAGACTGGGATTTGTCACTCCGTATGATGGAGAGGTATCTCTGGGCCCACTCGGTAATGCATCATCATAATGAGCTCAATATGACTAAGGAGTTAGCCACGGGATCATACATTATGGTACGAGTAAAGAGACTTGCCGGTAACGAGATTGAACAAGGTATTGGGATACCGACGATCGAATCTCGGGCAAGTAACATACCGATTGACAAAGGAAATTGTATATGGGATTGATTGAATCCTCGACATCGTGGTTCATCCGATGAGATCATCGTGGAACATGTGGGAGCCAACATGGGTATCCAGATCCCGCTATTGGTTATTGACCGGAGAGGCGTCTCGGTCATGTCTGCATGTCTCCCGAACCCGTAGGGTCTACACACTTAAGGTTCGGTGACGCTAGGGTTGTAGAGATATTAGTATGCGGAAACCCGAAAGTTGTTCGGAGTCCCGGATGAGATCCCGGACGTCACTAGGAGTTCCGGAATGGTCCGGAGGTGAAGAATTATATATAGGAAGTCCAGTTTCGGCCACCGGGAAAGTTTCGGGGGTTATCGGTATTGTACCGGGACCACCGGAAGGGTCCCGGGGGTCCACCGGGTGGGGCCACCTATCCCGGAGGGCCCCATGGGCTGAAGTGGGAAGGGAACCAGCCCTTAGTGGGCTGGGGCGCCCCCCTTGGGCCTCCCCCTGCGCCTAGGGTTGGAAACCCTAGGGGTGGGGGGCGCCCCACTTGGCTTGGGGGGGGGGGAAGCCACCCCCCTTCCCCCTTGGCCGCCCCCCATGTAGATGGGTTCCAGGGCCGGCGCCCCCCCTCCAGGGGGCCTATAAATAGTGGGGGGAGGGAGGGCAGCAGGACCATAGCCCCTGGCGCCTCCCTCTCCCCCTGCAACACCTCTCCGTCCCGCTTGTGCTTGGCGAAGCCCTGCCGGGATCCCGCTACTTCCACCACCACGCCGTCGTGCTGCTGGATCTCCATCAACCTCTCCTTCCCCCTTGCTGGATCAAGAAGGAGGAGACGTCGCTGCTTCGTACATGTGTTGAACGCGGAGGTGCCGTCCGTTCGGCACTCGGTCATCGGTGATTTGGATCACGGCGAGTACGACTCCATCAACCCCGTTCATTAGAACGCTTCCGGTCGCGATCTACAAGGGTATGTAGATGCACTCCTTTCCCCTCGTTGCTAGTATACTCCATAGATGGATCTTGGTGATGCGTAGGAAATTTTAAAATTCTGCTACGATCCCCAACACATCTACTTATTACTTCCCAATGCCTTCCCCTAGGCCCAAATCATGATGAAGTGTCATGTAGTCGACGTTCACATAACACCACTAGAAGATAGACAACATACATCTCATCAAAATATCGAACGAATACCAAATTCACATGATTACTTATAACAAGACTTCTCCCATGTCCTCAGGAACAAGCTTAACTACTCACAAAGCATATTCATGTTCATAATCAGAGGAGTATTAATTATCATTAAGGATCTGAACATATGATCTTCCACCGAATAAACCAACTAGCATCAACTACAAGGAGTAATCAACACTATTAGCAACCCACAGGTACCAATCCGAGGTTTTGAGAGAAAGATCGGATACAAGAGATGAACTAGGGTTTAAGAGGAGATGGTGCTGGTGAAGATGTTGATGGAGATTGACCCCCTCTCGATGAGAGGATCGTTGGTGATGACGATGGCGATGATTTCCTCCTTCAGGGGGGGGGGGTGTTTCCCCGGCAGAACAGCTCCGCCGGAGCCCTAGATTGGTTCCGCCTTGAGACGGCGGCGCTTCGTCTCGAAAGCTTCCTTCTGATTTTTTCCAGGTCAAAACACACCATATAGCAGAAGATGGGCACCAGTGGCCTGACAGGGGGCCCACAAGGCAGGGGGCGCGCCCAGGGGGTAGAGCGCGCCCCCACCCTTGTGGATGGCTGGTGGCCGCCCTCTGGTGCTTTCTTCGCCCAATATTATTTATATATTCCAAAATAATTCTCCTTGAAGTTTCAAGACTTTTGGAGTTGTGCAGAATAGGTCTCTTAGATTTGCTCCTTTTCCAGTCCAGAATTCTAGCTGCCGGCATTCTCCCTCTTCATGTAAACCTTGTAAAATAAGGGAGAAAAGGCATAAGTATTGTACCAAAATAGGTGATAACAACCCATAATGCAATAAATATCAATATAAAATCACTATGCAAAATGGACATATCAACTCCCCCAAGCTTAGACCTCGCTTGTCCCCAAGCGAAAGCCGAAATCGAAAAATATGCCCGCATGTTTAGAGATAGAGGTGTCGACAAAATAAAATACGGACATGAGGGCATCATGATCATCTTTAGAACAACAACATATATTTTCATATAATTTCTTATGCTAAAGTAACAATTCATTCACAAGGTAAAGTATGAATCAGAAGCTTCATTGAAAACTAACAAACTATGATCTCAGTCATTGAAGCAATTGCAATTTATCATAACATCGGAAAGAGTCAATTCAAGAGCTTTTCAGCAAGTCCACATACTCAACTATCATTTAGTCTTTCACAATTGCTAACACCCACGTGATACTTATGGGTTCAAAGCTTCAATCGGACACAAAGAAAGATAGGGGCTTATAGTTTCGCCTCCCAACCTTTTACCTCAAGGGTAATGTCAACAATAATACTTTATGATAACATACATCCGAGTGGATATATATATATATATATATATATGTAGATCTCTCCAACACATAGTGCTTGCCAAAAGAAAAAGTGTAAAAAGGAAAGGTGGGGATCACCATGACTCTTATATAAGGGTAGAAGATAAAAGTTAAAGATAGGCCCTTCGCAGAGGGAAGCAGAGGTTGTCATGCGCTTTTATGGTTGGATGCACAAAATCTTAATGCAAAAGAATGTCACTTTATATTGCCGCTTGTGATAAAGAACTTTATTATGCAGTCTGTCGCTTTTATTTCTTCCATATCACAAGTTCGTATAAAGCTTATTTTCTTCTCACTAATAGATCATACATATTTAGAGAGCAATTTTTATTGCTTGCACCGATGACAACTTACTTGAAGGATCTTACTCAATCCATAGGTAGGTATGGTGGACTCTCATGGCAAAACTGGGTTTAGGGATGTTTGGAAGCACACGTAGTATCTCTACTTGGTGCAAAGGATTTGGCTAGCATGAGTGGGAAAAGCCAGCTCAACATGTTGGAGGATCCATGACAATATAAATTCTATCCGGATATAAGAAAACATAACCCATTATGTTGTCTTCCTTGTCCAACATCAACTTTTTAGCATGTCATATTTTAATGAGTGCTCACAATTATAAAAGATGTCCAAGATGGTATATTTATATGTGAAGCCTCTCTTTCTTTATTACTTCTTATTAATTGCAACAATGACCAAAACTATGTTTGTCAACTCTCAACAACTTTTATTCACCATACTCCTTATATGTGAAGTCATTACTCTCCATAAGATCAATATATGATCTTTTTAATTCTTTCTTTTATTTATTCCCTCAAGATCATAGCAAGAAAGCAAAGCCCTCAACTCAAAACTACTCTTTATTATACATAACTTGGACTCAATTACATAGAGGGAACATAAAGCAAAACTCAAAGCTAGATCATACTGAAACTTTATTACACTACTAGATCAAGATATAACCAAAAGGATCGAACTAAGAAAAGCGATAAAGGTAAAGGTGTGATGATGATACTATACCGGGGCACCTCCCCCAAGCTTGGTAGTTGCCAAGGGGAGTGCCCATACCTATGTATTTATGTCTCTTTCTTAGGAGGTGGTGATGATGGAGTTGTTGATGTAGTAGGCTTGTCATCCATCTCCCAAGGCATAGGCTCACCATCGTAGAAAGATGAACGAGTCTCCGGGATCCTCAAATCTGCAACCAAACTCATCCTCTTAAATATGTATTCATACTCACAGTTTTGGTTTTGCAGGTCATAGATCTGGGCTTGGAGATGCTCAATTTTCTCACGAAGCTTGAAGATGGCCTCCTCGATGTTTTGGGCATCCAGCTTGTGATTGTTGGTGAACTCCACGATCATCATGTGATTGGCGTTGAGTCCACGTTCCACCATCCCTTGGCACTTGAAAACTTGCTGCTCCATTGCTTTGAGTCTTGTCTCCACGCTTCCGATCTTCTTCGGCCCCTCAATATCGCAGATGTGTAGCACCCCCTCACGCATCTCAATGGCTTGAGGGTGTCGCAGCACCTCTGCAAGGTAGGGGTTGATGACCTTCTCGAAAAACTTGTCCTTGGGGGCGCTTGGAGACGTCATGGTGATCTAGATCTGTCAGAAAAATAGCTCAAAACAAAAACAGAAGATTTTGTCGTGGTACGGTGGTTAAAACCTTCAGGAGATTATATAATGAATTTTTACCGACCAAAAGAAGTATTGTGCAAGAAAACAGAGTCCGGAGGGCACACGAGGTGGCCACAAGGCAGGGGGCACACCCAGGGGGTATGGCGCGCCCTCCACCCTTGTGGTCTCCTCGTGCATCTTTCGGACTACTTCTAATTTTCCTAATTATTTAAATATTCCAAAATTGAGAAAAATTGCCATTAGAACAGTTTTGGAGTCGGTTTACTTACCGTACCACATACCTATTCCTTTTCAGAGTCTGAATTATTCTGGAAAGTATCCCTTATGTACTCCTCCGGTGTTATGGTATTAATTATGTTGGTCTCGAAATTTATGGGAGTACCTGAGATATAATGTTTGATTCTTTGACCGTTTACCACCTTTGGATTTGTGCCTTTGGCTTTGTTGATTTTGATGGCACCAGAACGATAGACCTCCTCGATAATGTAAGGACCTTCCCATTTAACCTTTTCTTTAAACAACTTGGCATTCTCATAGGCTTGGGTTCTCCATTCATCAAGCGAGCTTATGTCAAATAACCTCTTCTCACCGGCAAGTTTGAAATCATAGTTGAGCTCTTTAATTGCCCAATAAGCTTTATGTTCTAGTTCGAGAGGTAAGTGACATGTTTTTCCATAAACCATTTTATATGGAGACATACCCATAGGATTTTTATAAGCAGTTCTATAAGGCCATAATGCATCATCAAGTTTCCTATACCAATTCTTCCTAGATCTATTAACAGTCTTTTGCAAAATCAATTTAATCTCTCTATTGCTCAATTCTACTTAACCACTAGACTGAGGGTGATAAGGGGATGCAATTATATGGTTAGCATCATATTTAGCAAGCAATTTACGGAAAGCACCATGAATAAAATGTGAACCACCATCAGTCATCAAATATCTAGGGACTACAAACCTCGAAAAAATAAATTCTTTAAGCATCTTAATAGAAGTGTTATGATCAGCACTACTAGCTGGAATAGCTTCTACCCACTTAGTAACATAATCAACAACAACTAAAATATGTGTATACCCATTAGAGGAAGGAAAAGGTCCCATATAATCAAAGCCCCAAACATCAAATGGTTCAATAACAAGTGAATAATTCATAGGCATTTCCTGACGTCTACTAATATTGCCAATTCTCTAGCATTCATCATAAGACAAGACAAACTTACGAGCATCCTTGAAGAGAGTAGGCCAATAAAAACCAGATTGCAATACCTTATGTGTAGTTCTATCTTTAGCATGGTGTCCTCCGTAAGCCTCAGAGCGGCACTTGCGTAGGATCTCTTCCTGTTCATGCTCAAGTACACAATGTCTAATAACACCATCTACTCCTTCTTTATAAAGGTGTGGTTCATCCCAAAAGTAATGTCTTAAATCATAGAAAAACATTTTCTTTTGATGGTATGTGAAACTAAGTGGTATAAATTTAGCAACAATGTAATTAGCATAATCAGCATTGTTGGGAAACGTTGCATGGAAAACAAAAAAATTTCTACACACACGCAAGATCTATCCATGGAGATGCATAGCAACGAGGGGGAAGAGTGTGTCTACAAACCCTCGTATACCGTAAGCGAAAGCGTTTAACAACTCGGTTGATGTAGTCGAACTTCTTCGCGCTCCAACCGATCAAGTACCGAACGCACGACACCTCCGCGTTCTGCACACGTTCAGCTCGGTGACGTCCTCCGCCTTCTTGATCCAGCAACATGGTGAGGTAGTAGATGAGTTCCGACAGCACGATGGCGTGGTGACGGTGATGGTGAAGTGATCTCCGCAAGGCTTCGCCTAAGCACTACGGAAATATGACCGGGGGTGTAAACGGTGGAGGGGGCACCGCACACGGCTAGGCAATTGTCTGTTGTGTGCAAGGTGCCCCCTCCAACATATATATAGGTGGGAGGGAGGGAGGAGCAGCCAAAGGAGGCGCCCAAGTAGGAGGAATCCTACTTGGAGTCCCTCCCAAGCCCTGCCTCCCCTGCCTTATATAGGTGCGGGGGAAAGGCACGGGAGGGTGGCGCCCCCCTTTCCTTTCTCCCATGAGAGGGAAATGCAGGAGGGGCTATACCTCCCTCCTTTCCTTCCCTTAGGGCCTGCTGTCCAAAGAAGGGGCGCACCAGGGGCTGGTATGTCCCTCCCTTGGCCCATTAGGCCCATAACACCTACTCGGGGTGTCCGGAACCCGTGCATCCCGAAACCCTTCCGGTGTCCGAATACCATCGTCCTATATATCAATCTTTACCTCTCGACCATTTCGAGACTCCTCGCCATTTCCGTGATCTCATGTGGAACTTCTAACAACATTCGGTCACCAAATCATATAACTCATATAACACTATATCATCAACGAACGTTAAGCGTGCGGACCCTACGGGTTTGAGAACTATGTAGACATGGCCGAGACACCTCTCCGATCAATAACCAATAGTGGAACCTGGATGCCCATATTGGATCCTACACATTCTACGAAGATCTTTATCGGTCGAACTGTAATGACAACATACATAATTCCCTTTGTCCATATGTATGTTACTTGCCCGAGATTCGATCGTCGGTATCTTCATACCTAGTTCAATCTCGTTACCGGAAAGTCTCTTTACTCGTTCCGTAATACATCATCCTGCAACTAACTCATTAGTCACTTTGCTTGCAAGGCTTTTTATGATGTGTATTACCGAGAGGGCCCAGAGATACGTCTCCGATACTCGGAGTGACATATCCTAATCTCGATCTATGACAACTCAACAAACACCTTCGGAGATACCTGTAGAGCATCCTTATGATCACCCAGTTACGTTGTGACGTTTGGTAGCACACAAGGTATTCCTCCGATATCCGGGAGTTGCATAATCTCATAGTCGAAGGAATATGTATTTGACATGAAGAAAGCAATAGCAATAAACTGAAAGATCATTATGCTAAGCTAATGGATGAGTCTTTTCCATCACATCATTCTGAAGGAAATATGCCCTAGAGGCAATAATAAAGTTATTATTTATTTCCTTATTTCATGATAAATGTTTATTATTCATGCTAGAATTGTATTAACCGGAAACATAATACATGTGTGAATACATAGACAAAACAGAGTGTCACTAGTATGCCTCTACTTGACTAGCTCGTTGATCAAAGATGGTTAAGTTTCCAAGCCATAGACATGAGTTGTCATTTGATAAACGGGATCACATCATTAGAAGAATGATGTGATTGACTTGACCCATTTCATTAGCTTAGCACTTGATCGTTTAGTTTACTGCTATTGCTTTCTTCATGACTTATACATGTTCCTATGACTATGAGATTATGCAACTCCCGAATACCGGAGGAACACTTTGTGTGCTACCAAACGTCACAATGTAACTGGGTGATTATAAAGGTGCTCTACAGGTGTCTCCGATGGTGTTCGTGGAGTTGGCATATATCAAGAATAGGATTTGTCACTCCGATTGTCGGAGAGGTATCTCTGGGCCCTCTCGGTAATGCACATCACTATAAGCCTTGCAAGCAATGTGACTAATGAGTTAGTTACGGGATGATGCACTACAGAACGAGTAAAGAGACTTGCCGGTAACGAGATTGAGCTAGGTATTAAGATACCGACGATCGAATCTCGGGCAAGTAACATACCGATGACAAAGGGAACAACGTATGTTGTTATGCGGTTTGACTGATAAAGATCTTCGTAGAATATGTAGGAACCAATATAAGCATCCAGGTTCTGCTATTGGTTATTGACCGGAGACGTGTCTCGGTCATGTATACATAGTTCTCGAACACGTAGGGTCCGCACGCTTAAAGTTCTGTGACGATCGGTATTATGAGTTTTTGTGTTTTGATGTACCGAAGGTAGTTCGGAGTCCCGGATATGACCACGGACATGACGAGGAGTCTCGAAATGGTCGAGACGTAAAGATCGATATATTGGACGACTATGTTCGGACACCGGAAGTGTTTCGGGAGGTTTCGGACATTTACCGGAGTACCGGGGGGTTACCGGAACCCCCCGGGGAGTATATTGGGCCTAATGGGCCCTAGTGGGAGAAGAGGAGGGGCGGCCAGGGTAGCCGTGCGCCCCCTCCCCCTCTAGTCCGAATTGGACAAGGAGGGGGGCAGCGCCCCCCTTTCCTTCTCTTCCTCTCTCCCTTCCTTCCCTTCTCCTACTCCTACTAGGAAAGGAGGAGTCCTACTCCCGGTGGGAGTAGGACTCCCCCCCTTGGCGCGCCCTCCTCCTGGCCGGCCGCCTCCCCCTAGCTCCTTTATATACGGGGGCAGGGGCACCCCAAAGGCACAACAATTGATCATTGATCTTTTAGCCGTGTGCGGTGCCCCCCTCCACCATAATCCGCCTCGGTAATATCGTAGCGGTGCTTAGGCGAAGCCCTGCGTCGGTAGCATCATCATCACCGTCACCACGTCGTCGTGCTGACGAAGCTCTTCCCGGAAGCTCTACTGGATCGTGAGTTCGCGGGACGTCACCGAGCTGAACGTGTGCTGAACGCGGAGGTGCCGTACGTTCGGTACTGAGGATCAGTCGATCGTGAAGACGCACGCCTACATCAACCGCGTTGTCATAACGCTTCCGCTTACGGTCTACGAAGGTACGTAGACAACACTCTCCCCTCTCGTTGCTATGCATCACCATGATCTTGCGTGTGCGTAGGATTTTTTTTTGAAATTACTACATTCCCCAACAGTGGCATCAAAGCCAGGTTTATGCGTATATGTTATATGCATGAGTAGAACACAAGTGAGTTGTGGGCGATACAAGTCATACTGCTTACTGTTGGGGAACGTAGTAATTTCAAAAAAATTCCTACGCACACGCAAGATCATGGTGATGCAGAGCAACGAGAGGGGAGAGTGTTGTCCACGTACCCTCGTAGACCGAAAGCGGAAGCGTTAACACAACGCGGTTGATGTAGTCGTACGTCTTCACGATCCGACCGATCAAGTACCGAACGCACGGCACCTCCGAGTTCAGCACACGTTCAGCTCGATGACGTCCCTCGAACTCTGATCCAGCCGAGTGTTGAGGGAGAGTTCCGTCAGCACGACGGCGTGGTGACGATGATGATGTTCTACTGACGCAGGGCTTCGCCTAAGCACCGCTACGATATTATCGAGGTGTAATATGGTGGAGGGGGGCACCGCACACGGTTAAAAGATCAATAGATCAATTGTTGTGTCTTTGGGGTGCCCCCTGCCCCCATATATAAAGGAGCAAAGGGTGAGAGGTGCGGCCAGCCTTGGGGCGCGCCAGGAGGAGTCCTACTCCCACCGGGAGTAGGACTCCCCCCCTTTTTCTAGTTGGATTAGGACTTGGGAGGGGGGAAAGAGGAGAGGGAGAAGAAGGAAGGGGGCGCCGCCCCCTTCTCCTTGTCCTATTTGGACTAGGGGGGAGGGGCGTGCGGCCCAGCCCTAGCTGCCTCTCCTCTCTTCCACCTAGGCCCACTAAGGCCCATTATGTTGCCGGGGGGTTCCGGTAACCTCCCGGTACTCCGATAAAATCCCGATTTCACCCGGAACACTTCCGATATCCAAACATAGGCTTCCAATATAACAATCTTTATGTCTCGACCATTTCGAGATTCCTCGTCATGTCCGTGATCACATCCGGGACTCCGAACAACCTTCGGTACATCAAAACATATAAACTCATAATATAACTGTCATCGAAACGTTAAGCGTGCGGACCCTACGGGTTCGAGAACTATGTAGACATGATCGAGACATGTCTTCGGTCAATAACCAATAGCGGAACCTGGATGCTCATATTGGCTCCCACATATTCTACGAAGATCTTTATCGGTCAGACTGCATAACAACATACGTTGTTCCCTTTGTCATCGGTATGTTACTTGCCCGAGATTCGATCGTCGGTATCTTAATACCTAGTTCAATCTCGTTACCGGCAAGTCTCTTTACTCGTTCCGTAATACATCATCTTGCAACAAACTCATTAGTTGCAATGCTTGCAAGGCTTAAGTGATGTGCATTACCGAGAGGGCCCAGAGATACCTCTCCGACAATCGGAGTGACAAATCCTAATCTCGAAATACGCCAACCCAACAAGTACCTTTGGAGACACCTGTAGAGCACCTTTATAATCACCCAGTTACGTTGTGACGTTTGGTAGCACACAAAGTGTTCCTCCGGTAAACGGGAGTTGCATAATCTCATAGTCATAGGAACATGTATAAGTCATGAAGAAAGCAATAGCAACATACTAAACGATCAAGTGCTAAGCTAACGGAATGGGTCAAGTCAATCACATCATTCTCCTAATGATGTGACCCCGTTAATCAAATGAAAACTCATGTCAATGGCTATGAAACATAACCATCTTTGATCAACGAGCTAGTCAAGTAGAGGCATACTAGTGACACTTTGTTTGTCTATGTATTCACACAAGTATTATGTTTCCGGTTAATACAATTCTAGCATGAATAATAAACATTTATCATGATATAAGGAAACAAATAATAACTTCATTATTGCCTCTAGGGCATATTTCCTTCAGTCTCCCACTTGCACTAGAGTCAATAATCTAGATTACACAGTAATGATTCTTACACCCATGGAGCCTTGGTGCTGATCATGTTTTGCTCATGGAAGAGGCTTAGTCAACGGGTTTGCAACATTTAGATCCGTATGTATCTTGCAAATTTCTATGTCTCCCACCTGGACTAAATCCCGGATGGAATTGAAGCGTCTTTTGATGTGCTTGGTTCTCTTGTGAAATCTGGATTCCTTTGCTAAGGCAATTGCACCAGTATTGTCACAAAAGATTTTCATTGGACCCGATGCACTAGGTATGACACCTAGATCGGATATGAACTCCTTCATCCAGACTCCTTCATTTGCTGCTTCCGAAGCAACTATGTACTCCGCTTCACATGTAGATCCCGCCACGACGCTTTGTTTGGAACTGCACCAACTGACAGCTCCACCGTTCAATGTAAACACATATCCGGTTTGCGATTTAGAATCGTCCGAATCAGTGTCAAAGCTTGCATCGACGTAACCATTTACGATGAGGTCTTTGTCACCTCCATAAACGAGAAACATATCCTTAGTCCTTTTCAGGTATTTCAGGATGTTCTTGACCGCTGTCTAGTGATCCACTCCTGGATTACTTTGGTACCTTCCTGCTAGACTTATAGCAAGGCATACATCAGGTCTGGTACACAGCATTGCATACATGATAAAGCCTATGGCTGAAGCATAGGGAACATCTTTCATCTTCTCTCTATCTTCTGCAGTGGTCGGGCATTGAGTCTTACTCAATTTCACACCTTGTAACATAGGCAAGAACCCTTTCTTTGCTTGATCCATTTTGAACTTCTTCAAAACTTTGTCAAGGTATGTGCTTTGTGAAAGTCCAATTAAGCGTCTTGATCTATCTCTATAGATCTTGATGCCCAATATATACGCAGCTTCACCGAGGTCTTTCATTGAAAAACTCTTATTCAAGTATCCCTTTATGCTATCCAGAAATTCTATATCATTTCCAATCAGCAATATGTCATCTACATATAATATCAGAAATGCTACAGAGCTCCCACTCACTTTCTTGTAAATACAGGCTTCTCCAAAAGTCTGTACAAAACCAAATGCTTTGATCACACTATCAAAGCGTTTATTCCAACTCCGAGAGGCTTGCACCAGTCCATAAATGGATCGCTGGAGCTTGCACACTTTGTTAGCTCCCTTTGGATCGACAAAACCTTCCGGTTGCATCATATACAATTCTTCTTCCAGAAATCCATTCAGGAATGCAGTTTTGACATCCATTTGCCAAATTTCATAATCATAAAATGCGGCAATTGCTAACATGATTCGGACAGACTTAAGCATCGCTACGGGTGAGAAGGTCTCATCGTAGTCAATCCTTGAACTTGTCGAAAACCTTTCGCAACAAGTTGAGCTTTATAGACAGTAACATTACCGTCAGTGTTAGTCTTCTTCTTGAAGATCCATTTATTTTCAATGGCTTGCCGATCATCGGGCAAGTCAACCAAAGTCCATACTTTGTTCTCATACATGGATTCCATCTCGGATTTCATGGCCTCAAGCCATTTTGCGGAATCTGGGCTCACCATCGCTTCTTCATAGTTCGTAGGTTCATCATGGTCTAGTAACATAACCTCCAGAACAGGATTACCGTACCACTCTGGTGCGGATCTTACTCTGGTTGACCTACGAGGTTCAGTAATAACTTGATCTGAAGTTTCATGATCATCATCATTAACTTCCTCACTAATTGGTGTAGGTGTCGCAGAAACCGGTTTCTGTGATGAACTACTTTCGAATAAGGGAGCAGGTACAGTTACCTCATCAAGTTCTACTTTCCTCCCACTCACTTCTTTCGAGAGAAACTCCTTCTCCAGAAAAATTCCGAATTTAGCAACAAAAGTTTTGCCTTCGGATCTGTGATAGAAGGTGTACCCAATAGTCTCCTTTGGGTATCCTATGAAGACACATTTCTCTGATTTGGGTTCGAGCTTATCAGGTTGAAGTTTTTTCACATAAGCATCGCAGCCCCAAACTTTAAGAAACGACAACTTTGGTTTCTTGCCAAACCACAGTTCATAAGGTGTCGTCTCAACGGATTTTGATGGTGCCCTATTTAACGTGAATGCAGCCGTCTCTAAAGCATAACCCCAAAACGATAGCGGTAAATCAGTAAGAGACATCATAGATCGCACCATATCTAGTAAAGTACGATTACGACGTTCGGACACACCATTACGCTGTGGTGTTTCGGGTGGTGTGAGTTGCGAAACTATTCCGCATTGTTTGAAATGAAGACCAAACTCATAACTCAAATATTCTCCTCCACGATCAGATCGTAGAAATTTTATTTTCTTGTTACGATGATTTTCAACTTCACTCTGAAATTCTTTGAACTTTTCAAATGTTTCAGACTTATGTTTCATTAAGTAGATATACCCATATCTGCTCAAATCATCTGTGAAGGTGAGAAAATAACGATATCCGCCACGAGCCTCAATATTCATCGGACCACATACATCTGTATGTATGATTTCTAACAAATCTGTTGCTCTCTCCATAGTTCCGGAGAACGGTGTTTTAGTCATCTTGCCCATGAGGCACGGTTCGCAAGTACCAAGTGATTCATAATAAAGTGGTTCCAAAAGTCCATCAGTATGGAGTTTCTTCATGCGCTTTACACCGATATGACCTAAACGGCAGTGCCACAAATAAGTTGCACTATCATTATCAACTCTGCATCTTTTGGCTTCAATATTATGAATATGTGTATCACTACTATCGAGATTCAACAAAAATAGACCACTCTTCAAGGGTGCATGACCATAAAAGATTTTACTCATATAAATAGAACAACCATTATTCTCTGATTTAAATGAATAACCGTCTCGCATCAAACAAGATCCAGATATAATGTTCATGCTTAACGCTGGCACCAAATAACAATTATTTAGGTCTAAAACTAATCCCGAAGGTAGATGTAGAGGTAGCGTGCCGACCGCGATCACATCGACTTTGGAACCATTTCCCACGCGCATCGTCACCTCGTCCTTAGCCAATCTTCGCTTAATCCGTAGCCCCTGTTTCGAGTTGCAAATATTAGCAACAGAACCAGTATCAAATACCCAGGTGCTACTGCGAACATTAGTAAGGTACACATCAATAACATGTATATCACATATACCTTTGTTCACCTTGCCATCCTTCTTATCCGCCAAATACTTGGGGCAGTTCCGCTTCCAGTGACCAGTCTGCTTGCAGTAGAAGCACTCAGTCTCAGGCTTAGGTCCAGACTTGGGTTTCTTCTCCTGAACAGCAACTTGCTTGCTGTTTTTCTTGGAGTTCCCCTTCTTCCCTTTGCCCTTTTTCTTGAAACTAGTGGTCTTATTGACCATCAACACTTGATGCTCCTTTTTGATTTCTACCTCTGCAGCCTTTAGCATTGCGAAGAGCTCGGGAATCGTCTTATTCATCCCTTGCATGTTATAGTTCATCACGAAGCTTTTGTAGCTTGGTGGCAGTGATTGAAGAATTCTGTCAATGACGCTATCATCCGGAAGATTAACTCCCAGTTGAATCAAGTGATTGTTATACCCAGAAATTTTGAGTATATGCTCACTGACAGAACTATTCTCTTCCATCTTGCAGCTATAGAACTTATTGGAGACTTCATATCTCTCAATCCGGGCATTTGCTTGAAATATTAACTTCAACTCCTGGAACATCTCATATGCTCCATGACGTTCAAAATGTCGTTGAAGACCCGGTTCTAAGCCGTAAAGCATGGCACACTGAACTATCGAGCAGTCATCAGCTTTGCTCTGCCAGACGTTCATAACATCTGGTGTTGCTCCTGCAGCAGGCTTGGCACCCAGCGGTGCTTCCAGGACGTAATTCTTCTGTGCAGCAATGAGGATAATCCTCAAGTTACGGACCCAGTCCGTGTAATTGCTACCATCATCTTTCAACTTTGCTTTCTCAAGGAACGCATTAAAATTCAACGGAACAATAGCACGGGCCATCTATCCTCGATTAACATAGACAAGCAAGATACTATCAGGTACTAAGTTCATGATAAATTCAAGTTCAATTAATCATATTACTTAAGAACTCCCACTTAGATAGACATCCCTCTAATCCTCTAAGTGATCACGTGATCCATATCAACTAAACCATGTCCGATCATCACGTGAGATGGAGTAGTTTCAACGGTGAACATCACTGTGTTGATCATATCTACTATATGATTCACGCTCGACCTTTCGGTCTCCGTGTTCCCAGGCCATATCTTTTATATGCTAGGCTCGTCAAGTTTAACCTGAGTATTCCGCGTGTGCAACTGTTTTGCACCCGTTGTATTTGAACGTAGAGCCTATCACACCCGATCATCACGTGGTGTCTCAGCACGAAGAACTTTCGCAACGGTGCATACTCAGCGAGAGCACTTATACTTTGATAATTTAGTGAGGGATCATCTTATAATGCTACCGTCAATCAAAGCAAGATAAGATGCATAACAGATAAACATCACATGCAATCAATATAAGTGATATGATATGGCCATCATCATCTTGTGCTTTGTGATCTCCATCTCCGAAGCACCGTCATGATCACCATCGTCACCGGCTCGACACCTTGATCTTCATCGTAGCATCATTGTCGTCTCGCCAACTATTGCTTCTACGACTATCGCTACCGCTTAGTGATAAAGTAAAACAATTACATGGCGATTGCATTGCATACAATAAAACGACAACCATATGGCTCCTGCCAGTTGCCGATAACTCGGTTACAAAACATGATCATCTCATACAATAAAATTTAGCATCATGTCTTGACCATATCACATCACAACATGCCCTGCAAAAACAAGTTAGACGTCCTCTACTTTGTTGTTGCAAGTTTTACGTGGCTGCTACGGGCTTATCAAGAACCGTTCTTACCTACGGATCAAAACCACAACGATAGTTTGTCAAGTTGGTGCTGCTTTAACCTTCGCAAGGACCGGGCGTAGCCACACTCGGTTCAACTAAAGTTGGAGAAACTGACACCCGCCAGCCACCTCTGTGCAAAGCACGTCGGAAGAACCAGTCTCGCGTAAGCGTACGCGTAATGTCAGTACGGGCCGCTTCATCCAACAATACCTAGTTACGCTTACGCGAGACTGGTTCTACCGGCGTGCTTTGCACACAGGTGACTGGCGGGTGTCCGTTTCTCCAACTTTAGTTGAACCGAGTGTGGCTACGCCTGGTCCTTGTGAAGATTAAAACAACACTAACTTGATGAAATATCATTGTGGTTTTGATGCGTAGGTAAGATCGGTTCTTGCTCAGCCCATAGCAGCCACGTAAAACTTGCAACAACAAAGTAGAGGACGTCTAACTTATTTTTGCAGGGCATGTTGTGATGTGATATGGTCAAGGCATGATGTTATATTTATTGTATGAGATGATTATGTTTTGTAACAGAGTTATCGGCAACTGGCAGGAGCCATATGGTTGTCGCTTTATTGTATGCAATGCAATCGCCCTGTAATTTCTTTACTTTATCACTAAGCGGTAGCGATAGTCGTAGAAGCAATAGTTGGCGAGACGAAAACGATGCTACGATGGAGATCAAGGTGTCGCGCCGGTGACGATGGTGATCATGACGGTGCTTTGGAGATGGAGATCAAAGGCACAAGATGATGATGGCCATATCATATCACTTATATTGATTGCATGTGATGTTTATCCTTTATGCATCTTATTCTGCTTTGTTTGACGGTAGCATTATAAGATGATCTCTCACTAAATTTCAAGGTAAAAGTGTTCTCCCTGAGTATGCACCATTGCCAAAGTTCGTCGTGCCGAGACACCACGTGATGATCGGGTGTGATAAGCTCAACGTTCATCTACAACGGGTGTAAGACAGTTTTGCACACGCGGAATACTCGGGTTAAACTTGACGAGCCTAGCATATGCAGATATGGCCTCGGAACACTGAGACCGAAAGGTCGAGCGTGAATCATATAGTAGATATGATCAACATAGTGATGTTCACCATTGAAAACTACTCCATCTCACGTGATGATCGGTTATGGTTTAGTTGATATGGATCACGTGATCACTTAGATGATTAGAGGGATGTCTATCTAAGTGGGAGTTCTTAAGTAATATGATTAATTGAACTTTAATTTATCATGAACTTAGTCCTGGTAGTATTAGCATATCTATGTTGTAGATCAACACACTAGTAGAAAAAGGGGCTTTCGTTCGGGCCTGGCCAGCCCATTAGTCCCAGTTCTGCCACGAACCGGGACCAATGGAGGCATTTGTCCCGGTTCGTGAGCCCAGGGGGCCGGCCGGGGCCTGGTGGGCATTGGTCCCGGTTCATCTGGGCCCATTTCTCCCGGCTCTTGGCACGAACCGAAACCAATGAGCCTCGCTCCTGGCCCACAACCATTGGTCCCGGTTCATGGCAGGAACCGGGATAGAAGGATGGCCTTTAGTCCCGGTTCCAGCCATGAACTGGGACAAATGAGTTGCCTATATATACCCCATCGCCGGCGAGCAGAGCACTCCATAGTGCTTTGTTTTTTGCTGGCCGGCGAGGAAGGGCATTTGGGTGCTCTAGCTCACCTCTTATGCATGTGAGGTGTTCGATGAAATGCCCGAGCCACACTAGTTAAGCTTTCTCCTCTCGAAGCTCGACCTCCGAGCTCCATTTTTTCCAAGATTTGTCTAGGTTTAGCGGTCCGTCACACCCCGTCCTCGTCTTCACCGCCGTCGATCGCCCGCGCCGATCTCGTCGCCGGCACCACCGCGGTGAGCCTCTTGTTCTTATCTTCTTTCTGAAAGAAAAAAAATCTTACTTTAGATAGATACTTGTCTAATTTTCTTACTTTTGACACACATAATTATATATAATGCACGCAGATGAACCGGCAATGGATGTACGGTGACAGACACACCTCTGAGTACATTAAGGGCGTGCATAATTTTCTCGAAGTGGCTGAGGCAAACAAGCAGAATGGTTTTATGTGTTGTCCATGCCCTAATTGTGGGAATAGGAGGTCTTACTCTGACAAGAAAATCCTTCACACCCACCTGCTTTATAAGGGTTTCATGCCACACTATAATGTTTGGACGAAGCACGGAGAAATAGGGGTTATGATGGAAGAGAGCGAAGAAGAAGAGGACGATGACAACTATGTGCCCCCTGAATACGGTGATGCTGCAACGGGGGAAGCTGAAGATCAAGAGGAAGCTGAAGATCCAGAGGAACCAGACGATGTGCCCGATGATGATCTTCGCCGGGTCATTGTTGATGCAAGGGAAAAGTGCGAAAGTGAAAAGGAGAAGCTGAAGTTCGATCGCATGTTAGAGGATCACAAAAAAGGGTTGTACCCCAATTGCGAAGATGGCAACACAAAGCTTGGTACCGTACTGGAATTGCTGCAGTGGAAGGCAGAGAATGCTGTGCCTGACAAAGGATTTGAGAAGCTACTGAAAATATTGAAGAAGAAGCTTCCAAAGGATAACGAATTGCCCGACAGTACGTACGCAGCAAAGAAGGTCGTATGCCCTCTAGGATTGGAGGTGGAGAAGATACATGCATGCCCTAATGACTGCATCCTCTACCGCGGTGCGTACAAGGATTTGAACACATGACCGGTATGCGGTGCATTGCGGTATAAGATAAGACGAGATGACCCTGGTGATGTTGTGGGCGAGCCCCGCAGGAAGAGGGTTCCTGCGAAGGTGATGTGGTATGCTCCTGTAATACCACAGTTGAAATGACTGTTCAGAAACAAAGAGCATGCCAAGTTGATGCGATGGCACAGTGAGACCGTAAGGAAGACGGGAAGTTGAGAGCACCCGCTGGCGGGTCGCAGTGGAGAAAAATCGAGAGAAAGTTCTGGACTGAGTTTGCAAGTGACCCAAGGAACGTATGGTTTGCTTTAAGCGCGGATGACATTAATCCTTTCGGGGAGCAGAGCAGCAATCACAGCACCTGGCCCATGACTCTATGTATGTATAACCTTCCTCCTTGGATGTGCATGAAGCGGAAGTTCATTATGATGCCAATTCTCATCCAAGGCCCTAAGCAACCCGGCAACGACATTGATGTGTACCTAAGGCCATTAGTTGAAGAACTCTTACAGCTGTGGAATGGAACAAGTGTACATGCGTGGGATGAGCACATGGGGGAAGAATTTGACCTAAAGGCGTTGCTGTTCGTGACCATCAATGATTGGCCCGCTCTCAGTAACCTTTCAGGACAGAAAAACAAGGGATACCACACATGCACGCATTGTTTAGCTGACACCGAAAGTATATACCTGGACAGATGCAGGAAGAATGTGTACCTGGGCCATCGTCGATTTCTCCCGACCAACCATCAACGTCGAAAGAAAGGCAAGCATTTCAAAGGCGAGGCAGATCACCGGAAGAAGCCCACCATGCGTACCGGTGATCACGTACTTGCTATGGTCTCTAATTTACACGTAATATTTGGAAAGGGTCCCGGCGGACTAGCTGTTCCGAATGACGCTGAGGGACGCGCACCCATGTGGAAGAAGAAATCTATATTTTGGGACCTACCCTACTGGAAAGAGCTAGAGGTACACTCTTCAATCGACGTGATTCACGTGACGAAGAACCTTTGCGTGAACCTGTTAGGCTTCTTGGGCGTGTATGGGAAGACAAAAGATACACCTGAGGCACGGGAGGACCTGCAACGTTTGCACAAAAAGACGACATGCCTCCAAAGCAGTATGAAGGTCCTGCCAGCTACGCTCTTACCAAAGAAGAGAAGGAAATCTTTTTTGAATGCCTGCTCAGTATGAAGGTCCCGACTGGCTTCTCGTCGAATATAAAGGGAATAATAAATATTCCAGAGAAAAAGTTCCAAAACCTAAAGTCTCATGACTGCCACGTGATTATGACACAACTGCGTCCGGTTGCATTGAGGGGGCTTCTACCGGAAAACGTCTGATTAGCCATTGTGAAGCTATGTGCATTCCTCAATGCAATCTCTCAGAAGGTGATCGATCCAGAAATCATACCAAGGCTAAGGAGTGATGTGGCGCAATGTCTTGTCAGTTTCGAGCTGGTGTTCCCACCATCCTTCTTCAATATCATGACGCACGTCCTAGTTCATCTAGTCGATGAGATTGTCATTTTGGGCCCCGTATTTCTACACAATATGTTCCCCTTTGAGAGGTTCATGGGAGTCCTAAAGAAATATGTCCGTAACCATGCTAGGCCAGAAGGAAGCATCTCCATGGGCCATCAAACAGAGGATGTCATTGGGTTTTGTGTTGACTTCATTCCTGGCCTTAATAAGATAGGTCTCCCTAAATCGCGGTATGATGGGAGACTGACTAGAAAAGGCACGCTAGGAGCGGACTCAATAATATGCAGGGATGGGCATTCTTGGTCTCAAGCACACTACACAGTTCTACAGAACTCTACCTTGGTGACCCCGTATGTCGATGAACACAAGAACAGTCTGCGCTCCAAACACCCGGAGCAGTGTGACGATTGGATTACATGTGAACTCATCAGGACTTTCAGCAGTTGGTTGGAAACACGTCTCAGAGGTGACAACACTATTTGTGATGAGCTGTACTCGTTGTCCAGGGGACCATCTTCGACTGTATTGACTTACAAAGGATACGAGATAAATGGGAATACATTTTACATGATCGCCCAAGATCAAAAGAGCACCAACCAAAACAGCGGTGTCCGCTTTGATGCAGCAACTGAGAGGGGAAAGGACACATATTATGGTTACATAATGGACATATGGGAACTTGACTATGGACATGATTTTAAGGTCCCTTTGTTTAAGTGCAAATGGGTCAATCTGTCAGGAGGCGGGGTACAGGTAGACCCACAGTACGGAATGACAACAGTGGATCTGAACAATCTTGGGTACACTAACGAACTATTCGTCCTAGCCAATGATGTGGCACATGTTATCTATGTGAAGGACATGTCTACCAAACTGAGAAAAAAAACATAAGGAAGCGAATACATCATACGATGAGCCAAAGCGCCACATAGTTCTTTCAAGAAAAAGGGACATCGTGGGAGTGGAGGGCAAGACAGACATGTCTGAAGATTATGAAAAGTTTCATGAAATTCCTCCCTTCAAAGTCAAGGCTGACCCAAGCATCCTGATAAACGATGAAGATTATCCATGGTTACGGCGCAATAAGCAATTCACACAAGCGAAAAAAAGTGAAGACTTTCTCTCCACAACTATTATGATGATACCATGCCAACTTTCAACATTTTCATAGTTCATTTGAAATGCCGTTGTAACAGACGAGTTTCCGTATGAAATCCTGATACTTCGAAACACATTGTCCGTTTTGTACACGAAGTGCATCCAGTTTTTGCCATAACCCTCTCTACTTTCTTGCACATGCTATGTGGGTGAAATGATGATACCATGCCATCTTTCAACCTTTTCAGAGTTCATTTGTAGTGCTTTTCAATTTCATGGTCTTATAGCTCGAAATAATCAGTAAATGCATGGAAAATAACAAATGAAGTCAAAAAGGGTTGAAAATTGATGATGTGGCTTTGAATGGTGCATTTTGAACACAGAAAAACTATGGAGTTCAAATAAGTTAAAAAAATGAAATCCCTTTGTAACAGATGAGCTTTCGTCCGAAACCCTGATACTTCGAAAGAGAGTGTCTGTTTTGTACACGAAGTGCATGTAGTTTTTGCCGTAACCCTCTCTACTTTCTTGCACATGCTATGTGGGTGAAATGATGATACCATGCCAACTTTCAACCTTTTCAGAGTTTATTTGTAGTGTTTTTCAATTTCATGGTCTTATAGCTCAAAATAATCAGTAAATGCATGGAAAATAACAAATGAAGTTAGAAAGGGTTGAAAATTGATGATGTGGCTTTGAATGGTGCATTTTGAACACAGAAAAACTATGGAGTTCAAATAAATTCTAAAAAATGAAATCCCTTTGTAAAAGACGAGTTTCCGTATGAAATCCTGATACTTCGAAACAGATTGTCTATTTTGTACACGAAGTGCATCTAGTTTTTGCCGTAACCCTCTCTACTTTCTTGCATATATTATGTGGGTGAAATGATGATACCATGCCAACTTTCAACCTTTTCAGAGTTCATTTGTAGTGCTTTTCAATTTCAGGGTCTTATAGCTCAAAATAATCAGTAAATGCATGGAAAATAACAAATATCATAAAATAAAATAAATAAGTAATTAGAAACAGAATAAAATAAACTTTAATAAAAAATATAAGTAGAAACAAAATAAAATAAACTTTAATAACATAAATAAAATTTATGAAACTAAAATTATCAACGTATTTTCTGTTCAAAACATTATAAGCAACCTCTAGTATTATTGAAACTAAAATTATATAAAATTGATGCAACTAAAATTATCAAAGTTTTTTCTGTTCAAAATCATTTAAAGCAAAAAGAATTTTCATAAAGAACTTTTTTGTTAGAAACTTTAATAGCAAAAAGAATTATCATAAAATAGAATAAATAAGCAATTAGAAACAAAATAAAATAAAATAAATAAGTATTTTGTTGTAAGTAGAAATAAAATATAATAAATAAAGAAAAAAAGAAAAGAAATAAACTGGAAAAAAAGCAACCTACTGGGCCACCACGGCCTAAATACGACTAGAAACCCACCCATGGGCCAGGATTCAGGCCCGTAGAAGGCCCAATATAGATACAGTGTGTTTAGGCCCGAAAGCCTGCATTTGATAGGAGCTCGAGAGGGCAGCGGGAGTGGGGCTTATAAACCACTCTCGAGCTCCCTCAGCTAGCGAGGTGGGACCAAACTTTCGTGCCGCGATGCGGGCAGCACAAGGCCTTTAGTCCCGGTTGGTGCCACAAACCGGTACTAAAGGCGTACATTGGTACCGGTTCATGCCAACAACCGGTACCAATGAGCACCCTTTAGTCCCAGTTTGTGCCACCA
>NC_057796.1:428524365-428525147 GCF_018294505.1 Triticum aestivum | reverse complement strand
AGTGAGCCCCGGCCCCCGCGCCCCTACCCTGCCCCCCGTCACCGCCGTAAAAAATAGATGATTAGATGATTTTTTGTTCATAGATGTGATTTTTTTGTTCATATATCATATGATATTTTTTATATTGTTCATAGATGATCGATCATATTTGTTCATATGTATGCAAGTGAAGTCTTTGTAGTTAGTTGTACTGTTTAGGGTTAGGGTCGTCGAGGAAAGAGGAAGAAGGAAGAAGAAGAAAAATAAGAAGAGGACGAAGAAGAAGAAAAAAAGAGGAGAAGGAGAAGGAATAGAGGAGAATAAAAAAAATAGATTAAAATCTATTTTTTCTTCTTCTCCTCTATTCCTTCTTCTTCTCCTTTTTTTCTTCTTCTCCTCAGACATGTGATGAGGGAGGAGAGGAAAAGGGAAAATAATAAGAGGAAAAGGAGAAGAAGAGGAGAGGAAGAAGTGGAGAAATAAATAAGAAGAGGAAAATAGAAGAAGAAAAAGAGGAGAAGAAGAAAGTAATAGAGGAGAGCCTCTATTCCTTTCTTCTTCTCCTCTTTTTTTCTTCTTATTTTCTTCGATCTTCTCCTCTATTCCTTTCTTCTTCTCCTCTTTTTTTCTTCTTCTTCCTCTTCTTATTTTTATCGGGTATGTCGTTGTCGATATACCCCCTCCCCGATAACTTCGACATGAGGGGGGGGGGTCGATAAATAATAGAACTAGTTAAACAAGTTTATTTTTAGTAAGTACTACTTTATTTTATTTATAGTAAGTGCTTAGTAGTTGAACTAGTT
>NC_057796.1:428523855-428524355 GCF_018294505.1 Triticum aestivum | reverse complement strand
GTTAGGGTCGTCGAGGAAGGAAATTAACGAAAGAAGAAAAGAGGAAGAAAAGAAGAAGGAAGAAGAAGAAAAATAAGAAGAGGACGAAGAAGAAGAAAAAAAGAGGAGAAGGAGAAGGAATAGAGGAGAAGAAAAAATAGATTAAAAATCTTTTTTTTCTTCTTCTCCTCTATTCCTTCTTCTTCTCTTTTTTTCTTCTTCTTCTCTTTTTTTCTTCTTCTTCCTCTTTTTTTATCGGGTATGTCGTTGTCGATATACCCCCTCCCCGATAACTTCGACATGAGGGGGGGGGGTCGATAAATAATAGAACTAGTTAAACAAGTTTATTTTTAGTAAGTACTACTTTATTTTATTTATAGTAAGTGCTTAGTAGTTGAACTAGTTGATTTAATAAAACTACTTTATTTTACTATAGAAGTAGTTTATTTTTAGTAAGTACTACTTTATTTTATTTATAGTAAGTGCTTAGTAGTTGAACTAGTTGATTTAATAAAACTACT
>NC_057796.1:428515415-428523845 GCF_018294505.1 Triticum aestivum | reverse complement strand
GTCGATAAATAATAGAACTAGTTAAACAAGTTTATTTTTAGTAAGTACTACTTTATTTTATTTATAGTAAGTGCTTAGTAGTTGAACTAGTTGATTTAATAAAACTACTTTATTTTACTATAGAAGTAGTTTATTTTTAGTAAGTACTACTTTATTTTATTTATAGTAAGTTCTTAGTAGTTGAACTAGTTGATTTAATAAAACTACTTTATTTTACTATATATAGAAGTAGTTTATTTTTAGTAAGTACTACTTTATTTTATTTATAGTAAGTGCTTAATTAGTAGTTGAACTAGTTGATTTAATAAAACTACTTTATTTTACTATAGAAGTAGTTTATTTTTAGCAAGAAAATTAATAGAACTAGTTTATTATTTAGTTCAAGCAATTATTCCCGCATCGACGTCGACGATGCCTATCCCGCATCCTCGTCGTCGACTCGGCGGAGGAGGCCGGCTTGATCCGAGGGGCCATGTCCGGGACTGGGCTCCGCCGGGCTGGTATTGGGAGGTGCTACCTTCCGGGGGGCGTAGGTTGGTGAGGAGCCAGCCCGTCGTTGACCTGATCCTTGTTTGGTGGCGGTCGCGTGGGCCAGTGATGGTGCCTAGGCTTCCGGACACCGCGGAGGTGGTACGTCACCATGTCAGCGAGGAGGACGAGCACGTCTGTCGCTACATGGTTGCGTTGGAGGGCAGGTTCGACAATACCTGGCAGGTTCTTCAGGGATCTCACTGGAGCTATGATCCTGTGATGGTTCCTTCCCTTTGGGTGTCCACCGCCCGCGCCGATACCCGTTGGGTGCTACGGTTCTAGCTGTACTAGCGATGCTATATATATGTATGATAGTATTCGAGGTGTATTAGTGATAATATTCGACGATGTACAGACGGAAGAGATGATGTAGTTTTGCTTATAATTGAATGCATGCTAATTTGAATAGTACTTTATTTTACAATTTGGTTTTGCTTATTGAATGCTCAAATTGGAAAACTACTCCTACTTTGAATGCTAAAATTGGAGAGCACTATGCAAGGCGTATGCATATGATTAGTTGATAGCTTATAGGGTTTTTGTTGTCGCAGAAATCTAGGAGCCCCCCTCCATCATCCCCGCCGTCGTCCCCGTGACCGACCCCCTCCGACCTCGAGGTGAGACCAGCCAAATCCTTTTTTAGAAAGATAATTAAATGATATTTCAGGTTGACTTTAAGTCTGTCGATTCTCCACCATATATGAGAGGATGAAGAATCCCGACTATTGTCGTGGGGTAGCTTCTCCTTCGTTCCCGTGTGCTAGACAATTTGGTGTAATGCACTCGGGAACGAAAGGAGGAGCTACCATCACCGACGGTCACAAATGTCAGAGAGGAATCAGTGAGGGAGAGTTCCACCATATATATATGAGAGGACGAAGAATCCCGATTGTTGTCGTGGGGGTCGCTTCTCCTTCGTTCCCATGTGCTAGACATTTTGGTGTAATGCACTCGGGGACAAATGGAGGAGCGACCATCACCAACGGTCGAATGTATACACCACGTGAGCTGAGAGTTTTCAAGAATAGACTCGACAAACCGATAGTCAACCCGTGATGAATAATAATGATCTAATTTAGTTTTTGTAGTACATATATTTAATTGTACAAGTTTAATCTTTGAATTATGAACGTAGGAAATGTCGTCATCGGATGACGAAAGTCTCCCGGGGGAGTGCAGCTGGTGCCACGACGATCGAGGTTTGTGCGACAGGCCTCACCTGGACGATGATCGGCGCTTCAGCATTAAGCTCGAGGAGACCTTCGATGTTGAAACGGTACGCAACAACGACAAGTGTTTTTTTCGTAATTAAGCATGACTTCAACTATTTCAACGTGTAATTTTCATCTTTTACAATTCGAGTATAGCTTATCCCATGCCATGCAAGACGCTATGTCTTGGAGAGGATGGATTTTGAAGACCATGAAAATTTTGAAACGAAGAAAATTCACCTAAGGACCCATCATGATGTGGATTTTGAAGTAAATCTGTATAATGCTGAGAGCGTAACCCATTTTGGTTGCAAAAATTGGGAAGCATTTTGCAAGATGTATGGTTTTGATGAGGGTATGCTTATCACCATGGATCTTGGTGATCCTGACATCGACCAAGACAATATGGACATTTGGGTCCTTGTTGATACGCCTCCAGTTATACCGCTATGTGAGTTTCTCAAACATAGTTAATTATTAACTAATTTATATTGTTTATTTCAAAATAGTTGACAGCTTATTTCCATTGACAGCTTATTTTGATTGTTCAAACAATGTGCAGAACATGGTAGACAAAACCCACTACACCGATGGCTCCGAGTTAACTTATTAGGAGAAAAATCATCTGGTCGGATTTTGTACTAATCTTGAGAATTACAATATCTACAATCAAACTCCTCAACATTATGGTCAATACGTGCCACTAGTGCACGTGTTGAACTACGGTAACTACCATAGAGATACCCTGGTAAGATTTTTTTACTATTACGACATCCGTGCATCTTTTGCATACTTCTAAAACTAGTACATCATTACTAACTATGAAGTTATTACTATGTTTTTCAACAGAGAATCCCAGAGGATTGTGTGCCTCATTTGATGTATCAGAATGGCAGCCTTCGTGTTTTGAACATATATCCAGGTCATCCTACGAATCTCAACTGTCCATACCGGATTTCTAAAAGAAGTGGAGACATGCTAATCAAAGAATGGAAAAAATGTATGGACAGTCGTAAGGAGGTTCTTGGAAGCAAAAGGAAGCGCCACGCAAGAATTGGAGACATGATGATCTCCATTCTCCATAATGGAGAGTCAGGGTCTATATTGTTTTATGCTATTTTACCTTAAATAGGGTATTTAGGTCCTGCATAATACTGATGATCATGTGCTAAGAACAATTAAGTAGGGTTGGTTCGATGACTATCAGGATGATGATCGTATGACTTGTTATTAATAACGAGTAGAAGTTGTATGATGATGATTAGTAGGACTTGTTATTATGATGATGCATGATGCGAGCATGAAGAGTTATTATATATCTGTGGGTGAAATGAACATGGATTGGATTGAAGTGAAGGCAACATGCATGTGGTGCATGTCGAAAGTAGTACAATCCAAACTTGATCAAGTTAGGATTAGTATTACTTTCGACATGCACCACATGTTGCCTCACTTCAATCTAAGTCATGTTTAGGCATAGCAGTAGCAGTAGCACGGAGATAAGAGAGGACACATCTCCCTATTAGCTACCTATAACAACCTAAATTAACCCCCAAAACCCCAAAACCACCTCCTTTAAAAAAACCAGCCCCTAAAATGCTGACGCGTGGAAGCTTATTGGTCCCGGTTGGTCCTACCAACCGGGACCAAAGGCCCTCCTGCCTGGGCTCGCCGGAGCGGCCACGTGGAGGCCCATCTGTCCCGGTTGGTATAAGAACCGGGACTAAAGGCCTAGGGCATTAGTAACGACCCTTTAGTCCCGGTTCCCCAACCGGGACAGATGGGCCTTATGAACCGGGACAAATGGCCCTTTCTCTACTAGTGATAGCTCGTGTTTAGCTCCCCTGTTTTATTTTTGATATGTTCCTAGAGAAAACTAAGTTGAAATATGTTTATAGCAATGATGCGGATTGGATCCGTGATCTGAGGATTATCCTCATTGCTGCACAGAAGAATTATGTCCTTGATGCACCGCTAGGTGACAGACCAATTGCAGGAGCAGATGCAGATGTTATGAACGTTTGGCAAGCTCGATATGAGGACTACTTGATAGTTTAGTGCACCATGCTTTACGGCTTAGAATCGGGGCTTCAAAGATGTTTTGAACTCCACAGAGCATATGAGATGTTCCAAGAGTTGAAATTGGTATTCAGACTCATGCCCATGTCGAAAGGTATGAGACCTTTGACAAGCACTTTGCCTACAAGATGGAGGAGAATTGCTCAGCTAGTGAGCATGTGCTCAGAATGTCTGAGTACTACAATCACTTGAATCAAGTGGGAGTTAATCTTCCAGATAATATAGTGATTGACAGGGTTCTCTAGTCACTATCACCAAGTTACTAGAACTTTGTGATGAGCTATAATATGCAAGGGATAACGAAAACAATTCCCAAGCTCTTCGTGATGCTGAAATCGACGAAGGTAGAAATCAAGAAAAGCATCAAGTGTTGATGGTTGACAAGACCACTAGTTTCAAGAAAAGGGCAAAGGGAAGAAGGGGAACTTCAAGAAGAACGGCAAGCAAGTTGCTGTTCAAGTAAAGAAGCCCAAGTATGGACCTAAGCCTGAGACTAAGTGCTTCTACTATAAAGGGAATGGTCACTGGAAGCAGAACTGCCCCAAGTATTTGACGGATAAGAAGAATGGCAAAGTGAACAAAGGTATATTTGATATACATGTTATTGATGTGTACTTTACTAGTGTTTATAGCAACCCCTCGGTATTTGATACTAGTTCAGTTGCTAAGATTAGTAACTCGAATCGGGAGTTGCAGAATGAACAGAGACTAGTTAAGGGTGAAGTGACGATGTGTGTTGGAAGTGGTTCCAAGATTGATATGATCATCATCGCACACTCCCTATACTTTCGAGATTAGTGTTGAACCTAAATAAAATGTTATTCGGTGTTTGCGTTAAGCATGAATATGATTTGATCATGTTTATTTCAATACGGTTATTCATTTAAAGTCAAAGAATAATTGTTGTTCTGTTTACATGAATAAAACCTTCAATGGTCATACACCCAAGGTGAATGGTTTATTGAATCTCGATCGTAATGATACACATATTGATAATATTGAAGCCAAAAGATGCAAAGTTTATAATGATAGTGCAACTTATTTGTGGCACTGCCGTTTAGGTCATATTGGTGTAAAGTGCATGAAGCAACTCCATGCCGATGGAATTTTGGAATCATTTTATGCTTGCGAACCATGCCTTATGGGCAAGATGACTAAGACTCCGTTCTCCGGAACAATGGAGCGAGCAACGGAATTATTGGAAATAATACATACTAATGTATGCGATCCAATGAGTGTTGAGGCTCGCGGCAGGTATCATTATTTTCTGACCTTCACAGATGATTTGAGCAGATATGGGTATATCTACTTGATGAAACATAAGTCTGAAACATTTGAAAAGTTCATATAATTTCAGAGTAAAGTGGAAAATCATCGTAACAAGAAAATAAAGTTTCTACGATCTGATCGTGGAGGAGAATATTTGAGTTACGAGTTTGGTCTTCATTTGAAACAATGCAGAATAGTTTCGCAACTCACGCCACCTGGAACACCACAGCGTAATGGTGTATTCGAACATCGTAACCGTACTTTATAAGATATGGTGCAATCTATGATGTCTCTTACCGATTTACCACTATCGTTTTGGGGCTATGCATTAGAGACAGCTGCATTCATGTTAAATAGGGCACCATCTAAATCTGTTGAGACGACACAATATGAACTATGGTTTGGCAAGAAACCAAAGTTGTCGTTTCTTAAAGTTTAGGGTTGCGATGCTTATGTGAAAATTTTTCATCCTGATAAGCTCAAACCGAAAATCGGAGAAATGTGTCTTCATAGGATACCCAAAGGAGACAGTTGGGTACACCTTCTATCACAGATATGAAGGCAAGACATTCTTTGCTAAGAATGGATCCTTTCTAGAGAAGGAGTTTCTCTCAAAAGAAGTGAGTGGGAGGAAAGTAGAACTTGATGAGGTAACTGTACCTGCTCCCTTATTGGAAAGTAGTTCATCACAGAAATCTGTTCCTGTGACTCCTACACCAATTAGTGAGGAAGCTAATGATGATGATCATGTAACTTCAGATCAAGTTACTACCGAACCTCGTAGGTCAACCAGAGTGAGATCCGCACCAGAGTGGTACGGTAATCATGTTCTGGAGGTCATGTTACTTGACTATGATGAACCTACGAACTATGAGGAAGCGATGATGAGCCCAGATTCCGCGAAATAGCTTGAGGCCATGAAATCTGAGATGGGATCCATGTATGAGAACAAATTGTGGACTTTGGTTGACTTGCCCGATGATCGGCAAGCCATAGAAAATAAATGGATCTTCAAGAGGAAGATGGACGCTGATAGTAGTGTTACTATCTACAAAGCTAGACTTGTCGAAAATGGTTTTGACAAAGTTCAAGGTGTTGACTACGATGAGATTTTCTCACTCGTAGCGATGCTTAAGTCTGTCCGAATCATGTTAGCAAATTGCCACATTTTATGAAGTCTGGCAAATGGATGTCAAAACTACATTCCTTAATGGATTTCTTAAAGAAGAGTTGTATATGATGCAACCAGAAGGTTTTGTCGATCCTAAAGGTGCTAACAAAATGTGCAAGCTCCAGCGATCCATCTATGGACTGGTGCAAGCATCTCGGAGTTGGAATATACACTTTGATGAGTTGATCAAAGCATATAGTTTTATACAGACTTGCGGTAAAGCCTGTATTTACAAGAAAGTGAGTGGGAGCACTACAACATTTCTGATAAATATATGTGAATGACATATTGTTGATCGGAAATAATGTAGAATTTTTTGGAAAGCATAAAGGAGTATTTGAAAGGAGTTTTTCAAAGAAAGACCTCGGTGAAGCTGCTTACATATTGAGCATCAAGATCTATAGAGATAGATCAAGACGCTTGATAAGTTTTTTCAATGAGTACATACCTTGACAAGATTTTGAAGTAGTTCAAAATGGAACAGTCAAAGAAAGAGTTCTTGCCTGTGTTACAAGGTGTAAAATTGAGTAAGACTCAAAGCCCGACCATGGCAGAAGATAGAAAGAGAATGAAAGTCATTCCCTATGCCTCAGCCATAGGTTCTATAAAGTATACCATGCTGTGTACCAGATCTATTGTATACCCTACATTGAGTTTGATAAGGGAGTACAATAGTGATCTAGGAGTAGATCACTGAACAACGGTCAAAATTGTCCTTAGTGGAATAAGGATATGTTTCTCGATTATGGAGGTGAAAAAAGGTTCATCGTAAAGGGTTACGTCGATGCAAGTTTTGACATTGATCCAGATGACTCTAAGTATCAATCTGGATACATATTGAAAGTGGGAGCAATTAGCTAAAGTAGCTCCGTGCAGAGCATTGTAGACATAGAAATTTGCAAAATACATACAGATCTGAATGTGACAGACCCGTTGACTAAGCTTCTCTCACAAGCAAAACATGATCACACGTTAGTACTCTTTGGGTGTTAATCACATAGCGATGTGAACTAGATTATTGACTCTAGTAAAACCCTTTGGATATTAGTCACATGGCGATGTGAACTAATCACATGGTGATGAGAACTATTGGTGATAAATCACATGGCGATGTGAACTAGATTATTGCCTCTAGTGCAAGTGGGAGACTGAAGGTAATATTCCCTAGAGGCAATAATAAAGTTACTATTTATTTCCTTATTTCATGATAAATGTTTATTATTCATGCTATAATTGTATTAACCGGAAACATAATACATGTGTGAATACATAGACAAAACAGAGTGTCACTAGTATGCCTCTACTTGACTAGCTCGTTGATCAAAGATGGTTAAGTTTCCTAGCCATAGACATGAGTTGTCATTTGATAAACGGGATCACATCATTAGGAGAATGATGTGATTGACTTGACCCATTTCGTTAGCTTAGCACTTGATCATTTAGTTTACTGGTATTGCTTTCTTCATGACTTATACATGTTCCTATGACTATGAGATTATGCAACTCCCGAATACCAGAGGAACACTTTGTGTGCTACCAAACGTCACAACGTAACTGGGTGATTATAAAGGTGCTCTACAGGTGTCTCCGATGGTGTTCATGGAGTTGGCATATATCAAGAATAGGATTTGTCACTCCGATTGTCGGAGAGGTATCTCTGGGCCCTCTCGGTAATGCACATCACTATAAGCCTTGCAAGCAATGTGACTAATGAGTTAGTTACGGGATGATACACTACAGAACGAGTAAAGAGACTTGCCGGTAACGAGATTGAGCTAGGTATTAAGATACCGACGATCGAATCTCGGGCAAGTAACATACCAATGACAAAGGGAACAACGTATGTTGTTATGCGGTTTGACCGATAAAGATCTTCGTAGAATATGTAGGAACCAATATGAGCTTCCACGTTCCGCTATTGGTTATTGACCGGAGACGTGTCTCGGTCATGTCTACATAGTTCTCGAACCCGTAGGGTCCGCACGCTTAAAGTTCTGTGACGATCGGTATTATGAGTTTTTGTGTTTTGATGTACCGAAGGTAGTTGGGAGTCCCGGATATGATCACAGACATGACGAGGAGTCTCGAAATGGTCGAGAAGTAAAGATCAATATATTGGACGACTATGTTCGGACACCGGAAGTGTTTCGGGAGGTTTCGGACATTTAC